>NW_024429216.1:6656170-6856170 GCF_017639785.1 Mesocricetus auratus | reverse complement strand
AGCCCAGGCTGGCCTCTAACTCATAGCAATCCCTAGCCTCAGCCTGCAGGTGCTAGAAATTCGAGTCATAGGTTAACCCACAGGGTCCTGAGGCTTCCTGCAATGGAAGAGGCTGCTGAATCAGGAAACAAATACTCCCAGGGTCCCCTCATGCAATCAGGGGATTGAGTATTGGAGAGTCAGCATCAGTGGGGATCCAGTGTTACATACATCTTGTGAGAAAGCCATAGGAATGCCCTACATTGACCCCCAATTCTTAGTATGGAGCACACAGTGAGGGACATCCCACATCCCTTCACTGAGGGTCTGAGAGAGTGGGAGCCTCCCACACCCCTAAGCATGACTGGTTCGGGAACCAGGCTGCCATCCCAGTTCTAAGCCCTGGGACTCGTCAGGATGGATTCTGGGGGTTCCGTGCGCACCATGGAAGAAGATAGGACATCTGCAGACGGGATGGCTACCACACCCTGGTTGTGAGGTGTGTAGATAGATGGGTAGTCTCAGTGAGGGAGCAGACAATGAGATAATGGCCGGCTGGATGTGATGGCGTCTCATATTGGGAAATAATGTGGGCTGCAGGCCACCAGCCAGCTGCCCCTCTGCAGAGCTATCTAAGGGTTTTAATGCTTGGCCTTAATTTTTTAATTTTATTCATATATTTTTAAATTTATTCTATTTTATCTGTGTGTGAGAGAGAGAGAGAGAGAGAGAGAGAGAGAGAGAGAGAGAGAGAGAGAGATCAGGTCCTCTGAGCCTTCAGCTTAACTTTTCCAGCCCCTATTTATTTATTTATTCATTCATTCATTTATATGTGAGACAGGGTCTCACTGAAGCTCTGGATTGCCTGGAACTCCCTATGTAGACCAAACTGGCCTTGAACTCGTAGCGATCCACCTGCTGCTGTCCTATCAAGTGCTGGGATTAAGGATATTTCCTCTACTCCCAGAATTTTTTTTCTTTTTTTAAGAGACAAAGTTTCACTCAAACTTCGGTGATCCGCCTGCCTCAACCCAAATGCCAGGATTGCTAGTGTGCACCATTGATGTTTTCCATCCACTTTCCATTGGTTTTCCATCGGCCTAGTGGGTACCCACGAATCTACTGATATTTTAATTATCTGTGCCCCCAGGGCCTGCAGTCAGCACCCCACTCTGGCCAGACCTGGTAGGGCCCTGGCTCTGTCTTGACTGAGATATGTAGATTTAAGCTAAGCCTCCATTGTTCTGTTTATCAACAAAGACTCGGGAGTCAGATGTGGGGGTGAAACCAGTTAGGTCAGAGAGGCCGAGAAACAACCAGCTGACCTTGCTTTTGAGGGGAGACCCAGCAAGAGAATAACACCAAAGAACAACACCAAACTCCGGTCTCCGCTCTTTCCTCCCCATGTTCTCTGTCCAGATTTCTGGCTTCTCTACGGCTAATTTCGGTCGGCTAGTCACTGGCTCCGCCCCCGATTCAAGGTACACGTTATCGACAGACTTCAATCAAAAATCCTGCGACACACCATTGGACCCAACTTGCTTTATTTTATTTTTTCTTCTTTTTGAACAGTCTCGATATGTAGCCCAGGCTTTCTTCAGACTCACTATTGTAGCCTGTGCTGGTCTTGAACTCTTCTGCTTCTGCCTCCTTCTCCCAAGGGCTCGGATTCCAGGCAAGCCCACCTCACCGGCTTCAGTCACAGTGTCTTGGGTGACAGCACCGGCCCATGGTGGAGAAAACAGAGGACTTCAGCATGTGGACCGAGATTTTGGCTCCTTCTCTGTATTAGTCTGTTTCATGTTGCTATAGCAAAATGCCGGAGAGTGTGTGTCTTACAGAGAAAGCGGGTCTGAGGAACAAGGCTTAGTGAGTAACACAGTGTGAGGACCTCAGTCCAAATCTCTGGACTCTGTAACCTTGACCCTTGGGAGGCAGAACACCGGAGCCCTGACTCTCAAACAGCACAACAAACTGCTAATGGTGGTGCATGACTTTAATCCCAGCACTCAGGAGGAAGCAGCCTGGGGATCTCTGTGAGTTCAAGACCAGACTAGTCTACACTGGAAGTAAACTAAAACAAAATGTCACAATAGCCCATAGGTTTATCTCTGGTCAAGAAAAATATAATTTTGTATGTATGTGTGTATGAGAGAGAGACAGAGAGAGAGGTGGCACTCTTTTTATTTTGTTTTTCATTTCTCAAGACAAGACAGGGTTTCTCTATGTTACAGCCCTGACTGTCCTGGAACTCGCTCTGTAGACCAGGCTGGTCTCGAACTCACAGGGATCCTCCTGCCTCTGCCTCCCGAGTGCTGGGATTAAAGGTGTGCACCACCACCGCCCAGAGCTGGGAACTTGTACAGGGTTATACACCTGCCGCCATCTTCAGGAGCTCTGCTGGTGAAAGGTCATGGCAGGTAGGCTTACTGATTGGCTGCTGATGTCCTTTCACGGAAGGAGAGGACGGAGAGAGTCGAGGGACCCTCACCGGAACGTCCAACCTGAGTGTAGTTGTGTGCAACTCGGCCCTAATTGCCCTGGGGTCTTGGGGAAGGGCTAGCGGGTGTGTATGGGAGCGAGCTCGATCTGTACATCGTGGGCAGTCATCACCGTGCCGCACGCACGCACGCAGGATTGCCGGTGCGGCTACCTTCAGGCCACCCACGCTCTGCCTGCGGCCTCTCGCCCATTGCTCTGTAGCTAAGCCCAATAAACTCATTGGTTTACCCTGTGAACTTGGAAGAGCTGCACCTTGCTTTGTCATCGGTAGCTAGGAGGTTAGGATAAGAGAATCAAATCTGGGGGCTGGAGAATGGGCTCGGTTGCTAAGAAGCACTTGTCGCTTTTGCGGAGGACCCGTGTGGTGGTTCACAACCACCCATTACTCCAGTCCCAGGGGACGTGATGCCCTTACAGTCCTTGTGGAGACCTGGTTCCTCTGCAAGAGCCTCTAACCACTGAGCCACCCCTCCAGACTACCATGTCAGTTTGCAACAGGTGTATCTCCATCCAGGCGGCTATGTAAGTCTCGCAGACACGATACGATGAAAAGTTCACTGGAGATTTTCTTCTTTTTCCCATTTGCTTGATTTTTTTTTTGGACAGGGTCTCACTATAGCCCAGGTTGGCTTCAAATTCAGTATGTGGCAGAGGAAGACCTTAGACACACCTGACCCTCCACCACCCGCCATATAAGTGCTGGGGCCACTCATGTACCGTGGTGCTCCGTGCTCGCAGTGCTAAGGAGAAAACCCAGGGACTCCTGCTGGCTGTACCCTCTACCGGCTCGGTACCAGCTATTTTATAAATGAGTATACAGTGTCTTCACCCGTAAGGGGTTTATGCAGTGTTCATATCTATAAATGACATCCATCATTTGTTTTAATAGACATATTTTTATACGGGGCTTCTAAAAGTGCCACGACCACCTCGACCAGCAAGGAAGACGCGACTCAGGAATCCTTCTCACAAGCAGTTTATTCAGGACCTTGAACAAATCTTCTGACCCCAGGGAGTGCCCGCCCACAGCTTAAAAAGGCCCTTGGGCGGCCAACCCCGGTAAGCCATGTGGCGACAGCAGATAGGTCCACATACGAGGAAGCAAGCCTGATATCCAGCCTTGACCAAATAAGGAGTTGTTTATCACAGAGAGCACTTGCTGTCGGGCTAGCAGAGGCGGAAGCCAGCACCATCTTAAGGGTGCGGCATTTCGCAGCTCTCTACAGTTCCCCCTTTTTTGTTTAAAATGCAACAGGCAAGAGTAGAGGTCTGATCTCTGACAATGACAGGGACATTGTACTGATTTTTGTTTGGCGTCATCCACCCAACAAACATCAGACCCGTCCGATACCCTTTTTTCCAGAGGCGGGACTCTTGGGTACCAACCCGCATGCAATCAGACATGCTCTTCTCTGGGTCATTATTAGCTGACTCAGAGTGCAGTGCTCTGCCTCGCATCCTGAGCGTATTTAATTAGTTCTTAAGGTGGCTAACCATGCCTGTGGGGGACTGTCCTGCTTCAATAGCGGTAAAGGCCTGAATGATCATGGCTGCATTGTGTCTTTTTGTGTGACTCTAATCTTACAGAGAAACCACAAGCAAACCAGGGAGACCAACACCAAGAGACCTGTTAATGCTCCTATACCCGCCCACTCCTTAAGATGGTTCATTGCAGAAGTCAGCCAGAACGATAATCCCGATGCAAAGGAAAGGTCCACTCTGGTGGAATTCACACGGACCACTGCCAGCCTCAACTCCTTCAAATTTAAGTGACCAATTCTGTAAAAGAAAACTGGACAAATACTTGGACAAATTTGTAGCTTTTGTAAAATTGGCATACTGAACAGGAACACATATAATCCTTGCATTTTCCACTCGTAGCCTCCAGGTGCCAAGATTGCCACTCACTTCTCCTTAATTTGGCAGTGATTTTCCAAGCCTTAATGGCTATCTGATCCACCTGTTCAAACACCTGTCCTGGATATCCTGTCTGCATGTTTGTAAATCTACCTTTTCATTGCTGTCTACATGTTTGCAAATCTACCTTTTCATTGCTGGAAGGGGGCACTGTTCATACCATGGGGATCATGACAATAGTTTGGAGTTCCTCCTCATTCTCCTCGGAGTCCGTAGACTCTGAGTCTTCTAGAGCTGAGTACATCCTTCTTTTCTGTTTTCCTCCCTTTTCACCGTTTGCCTGCTCTGATCTCTCCTCTTGTAATTGTTCTAAAGCATTTCTCCCCTTTTTAACTGCCTCACTACACTTCTGATCCTCAAGGGAACTTTTTACTAGTCTCCAGACAGGCCGAACACCACCTCTGAGCATTTGAAATAATTCAGCAGCATTTATCATCAAGTGCTTTAGCAGTTGTTCCTTCCTGAGCAATCAAAAAAACTGAAAAACACAATAGTATACAGTATCCAGAATTTCTGTGTATTTTCCATATTGTTTCTCAGTCCCATGTAAAATCAAGATCTCTCCCTAACTTCCAAAAATCTTAGATTCTTAGAACGAAGCAGCTCATTCAGAGCCAAAAAATTGGGTGCAACTGAGAAGCGCCCATAGCCAAACTAACAATGTTTTTACTTTCGGTTCGCTGCTAGCCAAACTAACAATGTTTCTTTTAAGCTTCTAATGTTTCTTTTTAGCTTTTACTTTGGGTTCCCTGCTAGCCAAGCTAACAATGTTTTGGTTCGCTGCTTTTTACTTTCGGTTCTCTGCTCCACGAACCATTTGTCCTGCTCTCTCTTTACCTACAGAGAGGAGCAAACCAACTGCTCTTGTCCCAGTCCTTTTTTTGCCCCGCTCTTGTTGTGGTCCCTTTTTTAGTCTAAGATTCTTTGATCGCAGCAACTCGTTGAGTGCCAGAAAAATTGGGCGGGATGTGGAATTACCCATGTTTTAATAACAGTGAAAAGAAAACCCAAAAAATAAAATTGAATACCACCCAAAGGGCCAAGAAAAAATATTAATACCCTTTGTTTCCTTTTACTCCGTCCGCTTTGACGCAGCTCTACTACTTTCATTTTTATCCCGTCCGCTTTGACGCGGCTCTGCTGCTTTGCTTTCCCGTCCGCTTTGACGCGGCTCTGCTGACCGTTCTCCCCTTCTCTACGGGTGAGAACAATAATCCCGCTCTTTTCGCGGATCCCTGCCTTACCTGGGGACTTACCGGTGCACCCCCTGACTGCTGTGAGTTCTGAATTCCTTTCTTCGTACGAGCGTCCCCGTACGGGCCACCAACTGCCACGACCACCTCGACCAGCAAGGAAGACGCGACTCAGGAATCCTTCTCACAAGCAGTTTATTCAGGACCTTGAACAAATCTTCTGACCCCAGGGAGTGCCCGCCCACAGCTTAAAAAGGCCCTTGGGCGGCCAACCCCGGTAAGCCATGTGGCGACAGCAGATAGGTCCACATACGAGGAAGCAAGCCTGATATCCAGCCTTGACCAAATAAGGAGTTGTTTATCACAGAGAGCACTTGCTGTCGGGCTAGCAGAGGCGGAAGCCAGCACCATCTTAAGGGTGCGGCATTTCGCAGCTCTCTACATAAAAGCACATGTTGTTGTTTTGTTTGTCTAGAGACATGGTTTCTCTGAATAGCTCTGATTGTCTTAGAACTTGTTTGTAGACCAGGCTGCCCTGGAACTCAGATATCCACTTGCCTCTACCTCCTGAGTGCTGAGGTTAAAGGCGTTTGCCACTACAGGTGGTTTAAGCACAACTTCTGGGCATTGAACTCAGGTTGCCAGACTTTTGAGTCTAGTGCCATATTAGCTGTCTTGACAGCCCTAAAAATAAATCTTATAAGCAAAGATTTATATGTAATTAAAATAACAACAATCAATATATTTCTATTAGGACTTTTTGAGATATTTAAATTTTTAAACTTGCTTATTTACTATGCAAGTATATGTGTGTTTGAAAGTGGGACATCTCACTGGGCAGTGACGGTGCTTTTCTTTAATCCCAGCACTCGGGAGGCAGAGGCAGGCAGCATGAAGGTCAGAGGACAGCTTTCAGGAATGGATTCTCTCTTTCTGCCATGGGTTTCGGGAATCTGGAGACCCAGGGATTGAACTCAGGTCCTCCGAACTGCACGGAAGGGACTTTTACCTGCTGAACCATTCCCTGGCCGGCCCCTTCCACTCTTCTTCCTTTTCTTCTCTTTCTTCTGTCTCTCTGTCTCTTTTCTTTCTGAGGTAGGGGATCACGCTGTAGTCCAGGCTAGCCTTGAACCTGGGGCAATCCTCCCATTGTAGCGTCCCAAGTGCTAGGATTACAGTTTTAAATGGTCTCTGAGCTTTGTTTCATACAAAATATATGTCAATGATGATACGAATGGATTTGTAAAGATTTGTCTATTTTTTTTTTTTTTTTTGGTTTTTCGAGGCAGGGTTTCTCTGTGGCTTTGAAGGCTGTCCTGGAACTCGCTTGGTAGTCCAGGCTGGTCTCGAACTCACAGAGATCCGCCTGCCTCTGCCTCCCGAGTGCTGGGATTAAAGGCGTGCGCCACCAACGCCCGGCCAAGATTTGTCTATTTTAAAGTATTTTATTATTATTTATTGATGTGTGCATATGTGTCTCTGTGTACGCATGTGTCCGAGGAGGTCAGAGTGGAATTTGATCCCTGAAGTTGGAGTTTTTGGAGGTCCAGAGCAGCCAGATGTACTACTGGGGATGCAGCTCGGATCCTCTGAAAGAACAATACGCTTTCTTAACCACCAGTCATTTCTCTGGCCCCAGATTTACCTTTTTTTAGTGTGTTTTGTACGTTGTGCATGAGACCAGAAGGGGGCATGCGATGTCCTGGAACTAAGTTAAAGACAGTTGTTAGAATGGACATACGGATGCTGGGAACTTGGGTTTTTTGTTTTTGTTTTTGTTTTTTTTGTTCTGTTTTTGTTTTTGTTTTTCGAGACAGGGTTTCTCTGTAGCTTGGAGGCTGTCCTGGAACTCGCTCTGTAGACCAGGCTGGTCTCGAACTCACAGAGATCCTCCTGCCTCTGCTTCCTGAGTCTTGGGTGCACAGGCTTTATCTCCAAGGCGGACGAAGTTGGAACTGAGCTGTGGAATTAGAGGACACCCAGCAGGTGCTGCTGAAGACCCACTTGCCGCGTGGGACAATCCTGTCACACCCGGAGTCACTGAGGTCTGCACTGCGAGTGCGGACAGGGCATATCTGTGTCTTCTGGTATCTACTGGGGGACCAGGGACACACAAAGGAGAGAGGGCTGGGTGTGTGACGCAGTGCACCAAGCCCTGGGCACCTCCGCAGCACCACGTCACCCAGGCCTGACGGCACATGTCATCACCAGCAGCCAGTGAGCCGCAGGCCAGCCACGACTGCACAGCGAGCTCCGTGTCCAAACAAAGACGGCATCTGTGTCCGCCTCGCTCTGTTGTGTCTGGCCCCTCTCCTTAACCTGGATTGTCTAAACTCTTTCTGAATTGTGCTTGGCAGGCCCTCTCCTGTCTTGTGGTTTGCGGGGTATTGATTTACATTCGCTGTGGGCGGACGCTGGTTTGGTTCATTTCAGCCCGTGAAAACTAAGACAGCAGTGAAGTCCTGCAATCTTTTTTTTTTCCTTTAAGACAGGGTTTCTCCATGTACCTCTGGCTGTTCTGGAACTCGCTCTGTAGACCAGGCTGGCCTCAAGCTCATAGAGATCCGCCTGCCTCTGCCTCCCTGAGTGTTGGAATTAAAGGTGTGCGCCACCATTGCCCTGCTGCATCCTAGAATCTTGATATGCACGTATGCACACTCTCGTGAGATCACAACTGCTGGTCGCCACACTCAGCTTTGCCAGCCAGCAGCTCCATCCCTCACTCACAGGCGTCAGAGGAGGAGGAGGAGGAGCAGGAGGAAGAGGAGGAGCAGGAGGAGGAGGAGGAGGAGGAGGAGCAGGAGGAGGAGGAGGAGCAGGAGGAGGAGGAGGAGCAGGAGGAGGAGGAGGAATAGGAGGAGCAGGAGGAGGAGGAGCAGAAGGGGGAGCAGGAGGAGGAGAAGAAGCAGGAGGAGGAGCAGGAGGAGGAGGAGGAGCAGGAGGAGGAGAAGAAGCAGGAGGAGGAGCAGGAGGAGGAGGAGGAGCAGGAGGAGGAGGAGGAGGAGGAGATCACACGTACCTTTTCATTGGCGATAAAGGACATTTGTTTGTTTTGACATCTGGAGCATGTGTAATAGTTTCAATTTGTGTCTTCCGGGCGATTAAGGAGGCCAGTCACCTTTTCATGTGTCTACTGAAATTGTCACACCAAATTTACAGGTGGCTGCTGACTGAGACCCGCCTCCTTCACCAGAACCAAAAAAGTCAAACCAACATTACGTCCCCTGTGCCGAAACATGAAATCAGCAAAGAGAAGGCCGGCCTTGCCAGATAGGCCAGACTGTGTGGGCACAGAGGACACCTTCTCCCTTACACTCTCTCTCTCTCTCTCTCTCTCTCTCACACACACACACACACACGCGCGCGCGCATGCGCGCGCTCGCGCACACACAGTTTTTCATTGTGTATGTGAGAGTTGTGAGTGTGCATGCATGTGTGTATATAAGTGTGTGAGGGAATGTGTGTATGTGTGAGTGTAAGTGCTCCTCATGAGTGTGCATGCATGTGTGTATATATAAGTGTGTGTGAGAATGTGTGAGTATTTGTGTATGTGAGTGTGGGGGGGGTGTATGTGTGTATATAAGTGTGTGTGAGAGACAATGTGTGTATGTATCTGTGTGTATGTGAGTGTGTGTGTGTGTGTGTGCGTGTGCATGTGCATATGAATGAGTGCCCACAGAGGCGGGGAGAGGGCATTAGACTCCCTGGAGACAGAGTAATATGTGCTTGTGAGCTGCCTGGCAGGGATGGGTTCTGGAGTCCTGGTTGTCTTAACTACTGAGCTGTTTAACCCGTCCTGTTTTTATTTTTTTTTTATTTTTATTTTTTTTTTTTTGGTTTTTTTTCGAGACAGGGTTTCTCTATATTGTTTTGGAGGCTGTCCTGGAACTCTCTCTGTAGACCAGCCCGGCCTCAAACTCACAGAGATCCGCCTGCCTCTGCCTCCCGAGTGCTGGGATTAAAGGCGAGCGCCACCACCGCCCGGCCCTGTTTTTATTTTTATATGTAAAGTAACTGTGAATTTGAACCCATTAATCTTTTTTGTCTGTGTCACACACACTCCCAAACAGGGTTTCTCTGTAAACCTGGCTGTCCTGGAACTCACTCTGTAGACCGGGCTGGCCTCGAACTCAGAGATCCGCCTGCCTCTGCCTCACCAGTGCTGGGACTAAAGGCGTGCGCCACCACCGCCCACCTCCCATCAATCTTTTTTTTACTAATTGCTATTATATTTTAAAATAATTTCTATTGTGTTTATTTACTCTTTAGGGTGTGGGTGTAGAGGGGTGTTATATGTATGGGTACACTTATGTCACCGCATACTGTGGAGGTCATAGGACAACTTTTTACCATGTGAGCCCCAAGGGGAGCCCAGGGATCATGAGGTCCTCGGGCTTGGCCGAAAGGTAGCCATCTTGCAGGCCTCAGATCTTCCTTTAGTTGTATTTTTCCTCAGCCTTTTCATGCCTATAAAGCCAGCCTCCCCAGCTCAGCCCGCGAGAACACGCACCCTGCCCAGCGCTACAACTTCCAGTTAAAGCCAGTGCGATGGGAAACGCTGTTTCCGTTGTTTGCATAGCAAAGCTGGAGCCAAGGGACTCCAGGAACCTGACCCTACCGGAATAAGGGTCACTAAGGCAAGATGTGGAGGGGGCGGGTCAGGGATGAGAAACCAACCGACGAGACAGAAAGCAGGGGCCCGAGGTCTGCCTGCACTGATGGCTCAACCAGCAAGTTTGCTAAGCAGTGCGGCACCTTATACTGTTGCCAGGGGAGAATTGTCCAGAGTCAGCAGAAAGCTATCACACAGTGGGAAGAAGTCAGCCGGAAGCTAATCGAGCAACGTTGCACAACAGGACCCAGGATGTCTCAAGTCATCGCAGACCAATCACACAGCGTCTCTGGGACTGATAATCACAGCCCAACAGGGGAAGAGTTGGGTTCCCAGGATTCAAAATTGCAGCTCCCCTAAGGGCCTGGCATCAGGCCATTCCTGGCCTTGCTACACGCGCTCCTGGTTCCCTTCTCCATACATCAGAGCCTCAGGAAAAACCTTGGATCAGCCTGGCTCTCACCACTCCAGCAGTCCCCAGCCCCTCACTGGGGAATTCTAGGCAGGGGCTCTACCACTGAGCCACACCCCAGCCCCTCACTAGGGGATTCTAGGCAGGGGCTCTACCACTGAGCCACACCCCAGCCCCTCACTGGGGAATTCTAGGCAGGGGCTCTACCACTGAGCCACACCCCAACCCCTCACTGGGGAATTCTAGGCAGGTTATATCCCCAGTCCTTAAGGCTAAATTTGCTGTAATTTTATCTTTCTACATCATGTGTGGTCTGTTTTATTTATTCTATTTTTTAAGATATTTTTAATTGCGTGTCTAGCTCTCTGTGTGTAACTACATGCATGTAAGTACAGTTGCTTTCAGAGGCCAGAAGATGACATCAGATCCCATGGAACTCGAGTTCCAGGAAGTTGTGAGCCACCTTATTATGAAGCCCAGACCAACTTCAAACACTCCATTTCCCTGCCTCCACTTCCAAGTAAGTGCCTGGATTAACGGGCAGGAACCATGAGATATATTTTGGTATTTTTATCTATTTTTACCAATGCCCTGCTGGCTTACCTTTATTTTTTATGTGTATGAGAGGTTTGTCTGCATGCATAAATGAGCTCATGTGCATGCCTGGTGCCTATGGAAGCCAGAAGAGGGCATCAGATCCCCTGGAACTGGAGTTACAGACAGCTGTGAGCCACCATGTGGGTGCCGGGAATTGAACCCTGGTCCTCTGGAAGAGCGGTCAGTGAACTTGACCACTGAGCCCTAAACATTGGGTTAAACATGCCACTTTCTCCCAAAATGCTTCCATATACACTTCTAAGAAGAGTCTCTCTTTTTAGAAACAATCACAAACCCACTGTCACGCCTGAGGAATTAGCGGTGTCTTGTAGTCTATAGAGTTACTTTTCAGTGGGTCCACCGTGAGTCAGCTCCGCCGAGCGGTCCCCCAGCCTGGCCTGTGGATGCTGTCTGGTGCTCTGTCTGGGACATTCCAAGTGGACCAGAGTCCTTTGGGCTGTGGAGAGGAGGGTTCCTTTGGGAGGAGCCTCCTACTGCCCTTGCTTCTTTTTTTAAGATTTACTTATTGTGTATATAGTGTTCTGCTTCTACACCAGACAGTTGAGAGCCTCCATGTGGGTGCTGGGAATTGAACTCAGGACCTCTGGAAGAGCAGCCAGGGCTCTTAACCTCTGAGCAATCTCTCCAACTCTGCCCTTGCTTCTTGGATGCCCCCAGTCCTCATTTCAAAAGGCACCCTGGGTGGCCCCTACTATTACTGTTGTCGTTGTTGTTGATACTGCAGTCCTGAGTGGAAACCTACCTTCAGCACACCAGGCGCACGCTCCACCTCTGAGGGGTCCCTTCAGCCCCGGCCAGCATTTTTATCTTTACAGTTTGTCTTGGGCCATGAGGCTGGTTCAGCATGGACAGACACTTGCTAACAAATCTGATGCGACCCGAGTTCCTTCCCTGGGGCCCCTAACATGGTGGAAGGAGAAAAACGAGTCCCCAAAACTGTCCTCTGACCTCCACACACACAACATAGTTCTCGAGCATTCTTGCCCACATGCACACACACACACACACATGCACACACACTCACACACATGCACACACTCACACACACATACACACACACCACACACATGCACACATTCACACACAACACACACTCACACACTCACATGCACACACTCACACACATACACACTCACACCACACACATGCACACTCACACACTCACCACACACACATACTCACACACCACACACACTCACACATAAGACACACTCACACACTCACATATACACACTCACACATACACACTCACACATGCACACACTCACATGCACACATTCACACACACACACATACACAAATTAAATGTAACTTAAAAATCAATAAGCTGGGCTGTGGCCACACACGCCTTTCATCCCAGCACTGGGGAGACAGAAGATCTCTGAGTTTGAGACCAGCCTAGTCTACATAGTCAGTTCCAGGCCAGCCAGAGCTACATAGTTAGTGAATCTCTTTCTCAAAAAACCTAAAATAATAAACAAACAAACAAACAAATAATAAAGCCAATCGTAGTTGTTTTAAGATGGGGGGTGTTGCTATGTAGCCCAGGCTAACCTCCAATTCTTCATGGTCCTGAGGGCTAGAATTGAGGTTCCTGCCCCATTCTATAAAATAGGGTCTGCGCCTGGAGAAGCGGCTCAGTGGTTATGGGAACTAACTCACTGCTCCTGCAGAGGACCTGGGTTTGTTTCCCAGAACCCACGTGGTTATGTCACAACTGCCTGCAGCTCCAAGGGAACCGTCGCCCTCTTCTGGCCACTGCCGGTACTGCATGCACAGGGTAAGCAAAAACACAGGAAAAGGACTCATATACAGAAATACACCTTTAAAGACGGACTCTTATGCAGTCCTGGAATGACTCTAACTCCCTAAGTAGTCAAAATTGTCCTAACATCTGATCCTTATCCCTCCACTTCTAAAATGTGATGGTGGGCCTCTTCCCTCTCTCTCTCCCTCTCTCCCTCCCTCTCTGTCTCTCTCTCTCTCTCTCCCCTCTCTCCCTCTCTGTCTCTCTCTCTCCCTCTCTCTCTTTCCCTCCCTCCCTCTCTCTCTCCCTCTCTCCCGCTCTCTCTCTCTCTCTCTCTCTCTCTCTCTCTCTCTCTCTCTCTCTCTCTCTCCCCCCACGCACGCGCGCACCAGCTGACTGCAGGATGTGCAGTGTTCTCCAGCACCTTCCCATCCTCTGTGAGCTGTCACTCATGCTGGGGTGGGCTTTGATGACGCAGCTGTCTTTGAGTCATTTCTGCTCCTGCCAATAACCCCAATAAAACTCACTGATTCACCAAGTCGGGCTTGGTTGGTCTCTTGTTTTGGTTTGTCATCGGTTCCCTGTCTGGGGTGAGTAGATGTTTGTCCCTGCCTCCCCAGGAACAGTGTTGTAACAGGCCCCCACGTCTGACTCCGTGAAGGAAATAGCATTCAGGCTGTAAAACTCAGCGCATTGACAGCACCGCCTGCCGAAACTAAGACACGGGTCTTATCCTGAGAAAGGCTCAAGGCTACACCGGAATCCTGGACATCCAGTGTAGTCGCCGGATGGCAAATAAACTTTCTGTTGGCTTAAACGCAGAGCCGAGCAGTCTTCTCTGGCGGAGACCCACAACAGTGTCACACAGCGGTGACAGCTCTAACCCTCCACTTCTTGATAAACCCTACTTTACTTCATTTTGGTACCCTTTGAAATTCTTTTCTGGCCGGGCGTTGGTGGCGCACACCTTTAATCCCAGCACTCGGGAGGCAGAGGCAGGAGGATCTCTGTGAGTTCGAGGCCAGCCTGGTCTACAGAGCGTGTTCCAGGACAGGCTCCAAAGCCACAGAGAAACCCTGTCTCGAAAAACCAAAAAAAAAAAAAAAAAAAAAAAAAAAGAAATTCTTTTCTGCGGCACCACCAAGAACCCCAGCCGCACTGGAGTAGAGTTCTTAAGCAATTCACACCGAGGCTGGCACAGCCCTTTCACGACACCTGCAAGGGCCCTCCCTCTGGACACGCTTCCCGGGGAAAACCTTTTCTGAGTCTCTGAGTCAAAGGATCTATTCGTCTGTTTTCTGTTACTATAACAGAATACACAAGGCTAGACGTTTTATAAAGAAAATATTTACGGGCCGGGCTGTGGTGACACACTCCTTTAGTCCCAGCACTCAGGAGGCAGAGGCAGGTGGATCTCAAGACCAGCCTGGTCTACAAGAGCTAGTTCCAGGGCAGGCTCCAAAGCTGCACAGAGAAACCCTGTCTCGAAAAAGAAAAAGAAAATATTTATGGTCTTGAGAGACGTCTCAGCGGTTAAGAGCACTGGCTGCTCTTCTAGAGGACCCGGGTTCAACTCCCAGCACCCACATGTATTTCACAAAGCTAGTTCCAGGACAGCTTCCAAAGCCACAGAGAAACCCTGTCGTGAAAAAAATAAATTTTTAGTTTAAAATATTTTCAACAATCTATTTGTCTTCTATGTGCACTGATGTTTTGCCTGCATGTATGTCTGTGTGAGCGTGGCTGATCCCCCAGAATTAGACGTGCAGACAGAGGTGACCTATCAGAAGCATTTTTTGTTTGCTTGTTTGGGTTTTTTGTTTGTGTTTTATGAAGTGGAGTTTCTCTGTGTAGCCTTGGCTGTCCTGGAACTCAGTCTGTAGACCAGGCTGACCTTGAACTCACAGAGATCTGCCTGCCTCTGCCTCCCGAGTGCTGGGATTAAAGGTGTGTACTGTCACCGCAGGCCAGAGACAAGCTTTAACCCAGGAACCAGACTGGAAAATCATACTAAGCTACTCCTCACGTGAAGGCCCGGGAAAGTCAAATCACTACCATTCGGGAGTTCCTGTCCCTAGAGCCCCAAAGCAGTCTTGAGATTCTCTCAGCCAGTTCAGTGACTTATGGGAGAGTCCTAAAGCTGTCCCACTATCGTGACCAAGAACATGAAAGCAGTCTTTCATCCAAACTCTCGACACATAGGCAAATTCCAGAACTGAACCTTTGAAATTGAGACTTACTAAAAGAGCCGACAATCCTAGGATTCATTCAGAACAAACAATTAGCAGTGTGCTGGGCTGCTTGTGATGTGTGTGTGCACAGATGAAGAACACGTGTGTTCTCACAGTGTAGACTATAAAATGCTTCTTCGGGGACAGCGGCTGGAGGGACAGCTACACAGTTAAGAGCACTGGCTGCTCTTGCAGAGGCTGCTAACTCCAGCTCCAAGGATCTGATGCCCTCTTCTGGCCGCCAAGAGCACTACATGCATGTGGTGCACATACACATACCGGCAAAACACTAGGACACCACTGACAACATAGGTTCTTATTAGTGTTTTAAGAAAGGAGTTTTGAGAGCTGGGCTTGGTGGCGCACGCCTTTAATCCCAGCACTGGGGAGGCAGATGCAGGTGGATCTCTCAGCCACCCCTCACCCCCCAACCCCCCCACCCCCGCGCACACACACACACACAACTGTTCTGGCAGGAATAAAAACATCCTAACCAGCCCCTTGTCTCCCTCCGTCTAACAGAGGACTGAAACCCTGGGCCAGAGCAATGAGCATCTCCTCCGGAATCCCCGCGGGAAGAACAGAAAGCCGCAGACAGAGGGGAGCTTTGTCTCCATGGAGGAGATTCCCCTCAGCTCTGACGCCTTGTCAGTCCACCACACGGGACGAGCCTGAAGCACGGGCAAAGGCGTGTTTGCAGTGGGCTGGACCACACTGTGACACGGACTGCTTGAATGTGAGCCCCCCTGACCTCTACTTAAATTTTAATCTCAGGACCCCAAAGGCAGACTCGGGATCTCCCCAACATGGTGGCATTGAATAAATCCCCCTTTTCTGCTTTCCACTAATAAAAAGAAAAACGGTGAAACGCTATCAGCTGGGGACTGAGGGACAGGGTCCCCAGGACCTGTTGTGGGGTATCTCCCAAGAAGACTGCTCAGACATGGGTCAAGCCAATAGAAAGTCTTTGTTAGCCGGCCAGCAAATACTCTGGGTGTTCAGGAGTCTGGTGTGGCCCCAAGCCTTTCCCAAGGTGAGCTTGTAAGCACAAAAACCATATCCCATGGTTCTGGGAAAGTCTCTAAATGTACTAACTTTGCTTTTTGGCTTCTGTAGTTTTTCTTCTGGAGGGAAAAGGGAGAGGATATAGTCACTATTTAACCCTGACTGGCCTGAAACTCACTATGTAGATCAGGCTGCCCCTGCCTCTATTTCTCAAGTGCTGGGATTATTTAATAATAAGAAAATATAATTAAATTTTGTTATTAAAAATACATTTTAAAGTGTACTTTAAAAGTTGAAAATAAAAAGTCATCACTGAAATTAACCAGACCCCAACATTTTTCAAGACAGACAGGGTTTTTCTGTGTAACAGCCCCAGCTGTCCTAGAGCTAGCTCTGTAGACCAGGTTGGCCTTCAACTCCTGCCTGCCTCTGCCTCCCAAATGTTGGGATTAAACGTGTGTGCTACCAAGCCCGTCTTGGGCTCAAATCTTTAAAGAAGTTTTCATTTTAACAAACATTGAGAAAATACTATGTCAGCTGTCAGTGATACAAACCTATCAATCATATTATAACTTCTATTTTGCCTAAACTCTTTCCTGATCTTGTTTTGTTTTTTGAGACAGGGTTTCTTCTGCAGCCTTGTCCTGCCTGAAATTCACTGGGTCTCAATCGTCCTGCTTTGCCTCCCTAGCTAGACACAAACATCTGCAGCCATACTCAGCTTGTTTCAGGGTGTGGAACCCCTCCACACCTGCCGACCATGGGCTGATACCACCGTGGTGGAGAGTTTAAAATGTGGCAAGTCCACCGGGCGGTGGTGGCGCACTCCTTTAATCCCAGCACTCGGGAGGCAGAGGCAGGAGGATCTCTGTGAGTTCAAAACCAGGCTGGTCCGACAGCCTCCAAAACAATACAGAGAAACCCTGTCTCGTAAAACCAAAAAAAAAAAAATGTGTCAAGTCCAGAGTCCAGTTATCTTGAGCCCATCTTAACCTCCACAGCCATTTATGGCCACCAAGTGTGTGTGACTAATGTCTGTGTGACTCTTGGTAAATATTTTGGAACGTGAAGTAGGGCACTAACTTCCACCAGCCCTAAGGCTGAGATCCATAGCTGACATTCTTACTTTCAGGGACTCAGCATGTCTATCAAGGTGTCTTGATTTATGATTTCTTTTATTCTCTCTCTCTCTCTCTCTCTCTCTCTCTCTCTCTCTCTCTCTCTCTCTCTCTCTCTCTCTCTCTCTCTCGTTTTTCCGAGACAGGATTTCTCTGTGTAGCCCTGGTTATCCTGGAACTGGCTCTGTAAACCGGGCTGGCCTTGAACTCACAAAGAATCAGCCTGCCTCTGCCTCCAGAATGCTGGCATTAAAGGTGTGTGCACCACCATCACCTGGCTTCTTTCTTCCCCCTCTTTTTATAAAACTTCATGGAAGATCCTGGGGTGGTGGTGCACACCTTTATCCCAGCATTGGGGAAGCAGAGGCAGGCAAATCTCTGAGTTCCAGGCCAGCCTGGTCTACAGGGCAAATTCCAGGAGAGCCTGGGCTACACTGAGAAACCCTATCTTGGAAAAAGAAAAAGAAAAAAAAACCAACAACCAACCAATCAACAAACAAAAATTTCATGAAACTGTCACAGCATCAGAACACAGCATTTATGAAAACTGGATCTGAATCTGTGTTCCCCCGGCCCCCCAGCTGTGCACACTCGTGTTTAGCTCCAGAATGAACTACCTTCTGTTCAGGTGAGAATTGTGTTTTTGTATTGACTAGATCTTTTTCTGGTTTGTTTTGTTTTTGAGACAGGGTCTCCCTGTCATCCAAGCTGACCTAGAACTCCCTCCACAGGCAAGGATAGTCTTGAACCTGGGATTCCATTACCCCGACCTTCCCAGAGCTGCGATTACAGGCACACACCACCATGCCCAGGGGTGCTGGAGAATAATCCCAGGTGTTCTCACATGCTAGGCAAGTACTCTACCATTCCCAGAACCCACATGACAGTTCACAACAGTCTAGATAAGCTCCCTGGTGGTCTAGTGGCTATGATTCGGCCCTCTCCTTGCCGCAGCCGGGGTTCAATTCCCGGTCAGGGAAGCACCCTCTTAGCTGGGCAGCGGTGGTGGTGCACGCCTTTAATCCCAGCACTCGGGAGGCAGAGGCAGGCGGATCTCTGTGAGTTCAAGGTCAGCCTGAGTCTACAGAGCGAGCTCCAGGACAGCCTCCAAAACAATACAGAGAAACCCTGTCTCAAAAAATACAAATAACAAACAACAAAAAAGTCTAGAACTCCAGTGTAAGGGGATCCAACACCTTCTTTAGACATCTGCGGATGCCTGGTATGCATACAGAGCACAGAGGTACATGCAGGCAAAACACTAAACACAGAATAAAAATAAATCCTAGCCCTCGGAGGCAGAGGCAGGGGATCTCTGAGTTAGAGGACAGCCTGGTCTACAAAGCCAGTTCCAGGACAGCTCCAAAGCCACACACACACACACACACACACACACACACACACACACACACACACAGAACCAAAACCTAGCTGCTGTGTCAGCTTTCTAGACGGGGTTCCTCCGGTGCATGGAAGGATAGAATAATCAATAAACCTTGTGCAGTTGCATCGGTGATTTGTCTCCCTGGTCTCTTTGGGGATCCTTGTGACTTGGGCACAACATTTGGGGGCTTGTCCCGGATCCCCAGAGACCCTCTGGACCCCAGACCCCCAGAGGTTTTCATCACCCAGCTGGATAAGTTAGATTGTTCTCTGTTAATTTTCCTTTTTCTTTCACTGGCATCTCTGATTCAAACTCTGTGCAGGTCACAAGTACCTAGGCGGACGTGCTATTAGGTAGACGTGGAGGAACCAGGAGATGTCCCTCTTCCTGGTCTGGACAGGGGCCCATCTGGGGCCATCCCGTCAGGATCCCTGGATCCCAACTGTTTTTCTGAAAGTTCTGAGGAGGATGAGCCCCTGGTGGGCCTTCGGCCAACTCGAACGGTTTTTGCCCTGCTAGAGCCTGACCAAAACCGACCCTCTGAATTCCGTGGGACTCTGGTACTCTGTCTTGGAACTCTGATGATCTGTCTCGGAACTCTGGTACTCTGACTCGGAACTCTGATGATCTGACTAGGACCCTTCTGTCTGACTGCTGTGTTTGTCTCTTTTCTGTTTGTTTTTCTGTTGATGGTTTCACCATCAGGACTAAAAGTGGGTGCAGCTCCATCCTCATCCCTTGACTTCACTTTGGCGACATTACAGCAACTACCTATAACAACAACGTTAACGTCAAAAAGGACACGTGGGTCACTTTCCGTTCCTCTTAGTGGCCTACGTTTAATGTCAGATGGCCATCTGGAGGGTCTTTTAATTTAGATCTCATTTTCAGGGTCAAAGAGATTGTTTTCGGGCCTCGAGCAGGATACACTGATCAAATCCCCTACATCGTCACTTGGGGACTCATTGATCGAACTGATGGGCCCCTCCCCTGGGTTAAGCCGTTTCTTCCCCATCTTTTCCCTCTGCCCCCCCCCAGCCTCACAGGCTTTCCCCATATGAGGGGGAATCTTGGGAGCTGTCCAAACACCCAAACAACCCACTCAAACTGCGCCTTCGCAACAAAGCAGCTCTCTCTCATGACATGCCTGATCCTGCTCACAGCGACTCCAATCCTCACCCCACGGAACCTGACCTGGCAACTCTACGATGTCTCAACGGAAAAGACTCTCAACCAGACCTCTATGATAACCCCACCCGGAACTTGGTACCCAGTATCTCTTTTGACCTCTGCCAGCTGCTCAAAGACCACTGTTGCCCTGGTCGTGTAGAAAACAGCCCAGAGTTATTCAGCTGGAGCCATTTCTATACGCCTCAGGAATCTACGGCCCATTTCTGCGTTTGCCTGGGGCACCTCTCAAACGTGGGGGCCTGTGGAGGGGCCCCTTACTACCATTGCAAAAGCTGGTCTTGTGTGTCCACCGGGCACACCTGGTGGACCCCTGCCCTGGCAGACGACCTTATCCAGGTCAGTGGAGGCTCAACCCTCCCCTCTTGCTCTAGTAGCAGAGCCACCTTGTACGGATGCCGCGTAACTAAGTGCAACCCCTTGGTGTTACACTACACCCCAGGGGGTAAACCAACACCGATGGGTGGGAGGCAGGTCGCCCCTGGGGATTAAGGCTATCTACCAAAGGCAGGATATTCAGCCGCCCAGATGATGGAGCCCTATTTGGGTTACGACTCAGAATCCAACAGCCAAACAACCAGGCTGAACCCATTGGCCCAAATCAGGTCTTAATAGACAAGCCCAGATCTGGCTCCGTTAGTTCCAGCCAGCGCACTCTCCACTGGAGAAACTTTAGAAACAGTACTCCAACAATCTACTTCTCAACGGTACTAACCCCGGTGTTACTAAACCCTGCTGGCTCTGCTATGATATAGCTCCATACTATGAGGGGGTAGCAGTCCCAGGAAGCTATTCATTTGAGAAAAAGTCTGACCAATGCCGCTGGTACTCAAAGCCCCTTTAACTTTACAGCCAGTGTCTGGACTAGAAACCTGTATAGGTTCCATCCTACCTACTCATTCTCACCTCGGTAACCAAACACACCCCACCATTAACTCGGAGGGATACTTGATTCCCCACAATGATACTTGGTGGATATGCTCCACAGGTCCTGATCCCTGCGCACACACAAAGATAATCAAAGAGATTAAGGGCTTCTGCATGCTAATCCGTTTGCTCCCCAGACTCGTCTATCATACGGAGAAGCAGCTGTCAGACCTCATAGAAAACCACAAAGCTAAAAGAGAGCCCGTAACTACAATCACCCTCAGCCTCTTAGTAGGCTCGGCCATAGCTACAGGTGTAGGCACAGGAACCACGGCTCTCATACAGCAGAA
Organism: Mesocricetus auratus; assembly: GCF_017639785.1. Taxonomy (NCBI): domain Eukaryota; kingdom Metazoa; phylum Chordata; class Mammalia; order Rodentia; family Cricetidae; genus Mesocricetus; species Mesocricetus auratus. Next base: position 6,835,047 of record NW_024429216.1, on the reverse strand, counting down.
AGAACATTTATTCTACTTTAAGAACAAGTCTAGACAATGACCTTAAAAGAACAGAAGATTCCATCACTCACCTAGAAGACTCCCTTTCCTCCCTGGCTGAGGTAGCCTTATAAAACCGTAGGGTTTAGATTTACTCTTCCTCCAACAGAGTGGATTCTGTGCAGCCCTAAGGGAGGAAATCTGCTTTTACAGAGACCATTCGGGTCGTGTAAAAGACAACATGGCTAAAATCAGAGAAGGGCTAGAAAGACGGAAGAAAAGACACAAAGCTCAACAAACACGGTTTGAATCTTGTTTTAATAAAACTCACCCTGGCTCACCACGTTCATGTCCACGATGACAGGGCCCTGGTTGTCCTCTTGTTTTAATAACTCACCCTGGGGACTGAGGAAACTGGAGAACAGAACTGGGGACTGTTTGATCACAAAAGAAACTCCCCTGTAATCTCCAGGAAATTCAGTTCTGAAAAATATTAGTACAGTAGACCACCTGCAAGCCATAGAAACCACAGAATGTTCCCTCCCAGTACCAACCTATGAGAAAAATGGGTACACAGGTATTACAAGTCAAAAGCATGACTTTGAAAAATCTCTTGATTGTTCCCCAAATGTCAACCAATCAGAAACCAACAAGTACCTACTGATGTAATCCTGTAACTTTCATCTTTAGAACCTAGCAGTAGACAGGGAACTTCACTCCCTCTGCAGGCTGCTGGGTCAGCTTGCTAGACGGGGTCCCTCCCGAGCGGAAGGATAGAATAATCAATAAACCTTGTGTATTTATTTGCATCAGTGGTCTGTCTCCCTGGTCTCTTTGGGGATCCTTGTGACTTGGGCACACACACACACACACACACACACACACACACACACGCTGCTCTCTGAGCTCTGTAGTAGACTCTATGCACAAACCAAACGGGGGTCACTCAGGCTAAGGTTCTATGACACCAAGTTGCAAGCCACCTTCCTTAAGTCTGTTGAGGAACAACCGTTCAGCCATCTGGAGTGCAAAGAGAGCTTCAGGTCAACTTGGTCTCCAACCGTGTCTTTAAAAAGATGAAAAGAAACAAGAGCTAAAACAATGGCTTCCCTGGAAATGACCTACGCAGACCTGTTCTGTTCTCCAGTTTCCTCAATCCCTCTGCTCAGCCCCTTGGAACACCCTCCTGGTTGTCGACTGAGGTGCTCCTGGGCCCTAGAATTAGAAATAAAAGTCTGCCAGATGTGTCAGGATGGCGTCTCTTGTGGGAGTGAGAGAAACGGGGTGGGATGCTTAGCCAGGACCTTTTGTGTACGTGGGACTTCCCAAACTACACTCTCCCACCAAGTCCCCAAGGTCCCCAAATGGCCCTAGGCTGCTGCTGCTGTTTTCCACTCTCTGTTTTGAAATTCTCCTGCCTCATCCTCTGAATTTCTGAGATTACAGGTGTAAGCCACCATACCAGGCTCGACTCATTATATTCTGAAGTCTGTATGGATATTTCTTTTTTCCCAGAATATAGCCAAGGGTATAATTCCAGGGACTGACAAGGATTGTTTCTGGGAAGAGAACTGGGGAATTAAAAGGGGGAACTGATGAGTGTTTACGCTTTGTTTTATTTTATATAAAAAATTTAATATTTTCGCTGGGCGGTGGTGGCGCACGCCTTTAACCCCAGCACTTGGGAGGCAGAGGCAGGCGGATCTCTGTGAGTTCGAGGCCGGGCTGGACCGATAGCCTCCAAAACAATACAGAGAAACCCTGTCTCGTAAAAAAAAAAAAAAAAAAAAAAAAAAAAAAGATTTAGTTTGTTTTCCATTATGTGTACAGGTGCACGTGGGTGCAGTGCCAGAAGAGGCCAGAAGAGGGCGTCAGATCCTCACAGGTAGTTCTCTGCCCCTAGCGGTAGCTGAACTGCAGTCCTCTGTACACGTTCTCAGTCACCTAGCCAGCCCCATCCTCCTAATCTTTTAAGATGGGGTTTCATGGAGCCTGAGCTGGCCTTGAATTCATATGTGTAGCAGTGGATGAACTTGAACTTTTTTTTACTTGCTTTTATTGAGCTACACATTTTCCTCACTCCCCTCCCTCTCCTCCCCTCTCCCATTCCACCCTCCCCCTCCCCCCACACTCCCAGTTTACTCAGGAGATCTTGTCTTTCACCCCCTTCCTGGGCAGATCCATGTATCTCGGTCCTCTTTGTTGCCTAGGCTCCCTGGGGTTGTGGGCTGTGGGCTGGTTCTGATCCTCCCGCTTCGGCCTCCAAAGTGCTGAGATTTCGGAAGTACACCGCCACACTGAGTAATGACGTCACCTTCCCTTGTACGTGGCATTACAAGTACTGAATTGTTATGGACAGAAAAGTCTATGCCGGGGGCTGGAGAGGTGGCTCAGAGGTTAAGTGCACTGACTGCTCTTTCAGAGGTCCTGAGTTCAATTCCCAGCAACCACATGGTGGCTCACAAGCATCTACAGGTCAATCTGGCGCCCCCCTTCGGGACGAACATTGTATATATAATAAATAAATCTTTGAAAAAAAGAAAAGTCTATGCCTGGCCTTTGTCTCAAAACAACCCAGTGGGAAAGGAGAGAAAAAAAGAGCCTAGCAGGAGGTTAGCTCTTCAAACTGGTCTGTGCACTGACCTTCTAAACGCTCAAATGCGTCTCACTGGGAAAGCGTTTCCCGCCGGCGTGTGCACTGGTGGGTAAGGCGGCCTGCCGCCACGCCTAGTGGCCTGAGCACAAACCCAGGTCCCACACAACCATGGATGGAAAGAATCGGCTCGCACCAGCCGTCCTCTGGCCTCCGCCAGCTCGTGGTTGTAAGCGGGGGAGGGGGGTGGGAGGGGTGGGGGTGGGGCACAGTGAAGCCGGCAGACTAGACCACCCCATGGATGGAAAGAAAGGTTTACTGGAGTTCAGATTGCCAAGACTACCCCAATCCAGGGTGGGAAGAAGGAGCAAAATGATGTCACACAGCAGGGCGGGGTTTTTGAGGTGACACTGGCTGTTTGGGATGGTTAAAGGGGTCTCCTGGTAAACGGAAACCCACCGTTAGACACCTGTGTACCCAATACAAATCCTGTTTAGCCATTGCTATCAGCATTTTGGGACAGCACTGCCACTTTGGACCTAACAGTGTTGCCTTGATGAAAACACGCGCGCACACACAAGCGCGTGCACACACACACACACACACACACAGAAGATGCTTATTGTGTCTACTTATTTTGCTGGTCACGCGTCTCCCTCTATGAAACAAGGTCAGTGTGCACAAGAACCCTGCTCCAGTTTTATTTGTTAACGTATAATAGCCTACGATGCATTCATTTGCATTGGACAGAGCTGATACACTGGTTAAAATGAATGATTCTGTAAACAGGGAGGGTGACACTTGCCTGTAATCAGTACTCCAGAGGTAAAACTTCAGTGTCGAGACATAAATGCAGGCAAAACGCCCATACAGTAAAAATTGAAAAGCAATTTTTAAAAAGCTGGGCATAGCGGTGCGTGCCGTTAGTGCCCGCACTCCCGAAGCAGCAGGACTCTGTGAGTTTGCCTATGCGGTGAGTCCCAGGCCTGCAAAGGGAGACCCTGTCTCAAGGGAAAATAAAAAGTCTGGATCTAGACCTACCTGCATCCACTAGTTGTTCAGCCCCTTGGTGAGGTCACCGGGCCTCAGGTTTCTATCCTGTGATGCGGGGGCGGAGATGTCCTAACTTGGCAAAGTGAAACCGCGAACTTTAGCTGACTTTCGGTCAGGGGGATATTCCTGTGCTCTAGAGCCTGTCCTTTCCTGTAAATCACGGGTGACTGTGTCTGGCATTAAAGGCGACTGGTTCAAGGCGTTCAGGGGTGGAGCCTTCCGCCCGGATGCCCAGCCAAAGCAATAGTGGTTGCGGATGCCGGGCGTCTGCTGCGGATTTAGGGTCTTCCAAGTGTCGGATTGTTGCTGAATCGCTAGGACTGTCCCAGAGCCTGGCCTCGACTGTGTCCTCGGGTGGATTCTCACCGTGTCCTCAGCCGGAAGGAGGTGGGGTCTGGGACCAAAGGGTTGGGACGTTAGGAAAGGAGAGGCCGACCGACGAGTCTCAGAGGTCTCACCTGACAGCTCGGGCGTCAGGCAGGGTTAGAGCCCTGCGGAGGGGGAGCTGGCAGGGGTGCTGGTGAGCGCCAGCGGGTTCGGGTGGGGTGGCGGCCGCGCGGGGGAAGGGGAAGGGGTGAGGCTTGGGGACAGCGCGGCGGCGAGGGACGTGGGAGGCGGCTCTGGGGCCAACAGTCTTGGGGTGCGCGTTTGCAAAGCAGGCAACGGAGGCTGCGCGTCGCGGAGGCTTCCGGTCAGCGACATCCGACCCCTCCCCTCCCGCAGTCCCAACCAGACGGGGCGCGGGGACCATGGGGGCCTGGACCTCCAGGGCCCGGGTCCCCAAGCCGGAGCTCGGCCCGCAGGAGACGCTGGACCTGAGCCGCCTGCCCCCGGAGCTGCTGCTGCTGGTGCTGAGCCACGTGCCCCCGCGCTCGCTGCTGTCGCACTGCCGCCGGGTGTGCCGCGCCTGGCGCGCCGCGGTGGACGGCCAGGCCCTGTGGCTGCTGGTGCTGGCCCGGGACGGCAGCGCCGCGGGCCGCGCCTTGCTGACGCTGGCCCGCCGCTGCCTGCCCCCGGCCCGCGAGGGCGTGCCCTGCCCGCTGGGCCAGTTCTGTGCGCGGAGACCGATAGGACGCAACCTCATCAGCAACCCCTGCGGCCAAGGTGAGGCTGCGTCCCGGGAGCGCGGCGAGCGCGGGGCCGCGGGAGGACCGTTGCGCAAGGGGAAGGGCGGGGCCGCAAGCGAGGCGATGGGCGGGGCCGCGAGAGACGGGGCCGGAGGGGTGAAGGGCGGGGTCGCAGGGTAATCGATGAGGGTGGGCGGGGCCACGAGAAAAAGAACCTATGAGAGGAATGAGAGGCGGGGTCACGGGATAATTATTGACGCATAGGGTTGAGGCGTGGTCATGAGGGAGCCAATGGGAAGGGATGGGGGCGGGATCGCAATGGAGCTGGGCGAGCATGCGGCGGGGAAGGGCCCCCAGAAAACCTGTAGAAGGTGCTGAGGTCAGGCGCCACAAGGGCACCAGTGAGAAGGGACTGGGCGAAAGTCACGAGCTGTGTAATAGGCGGGGCCCAAGGGACAAGTCGATTGAGAAGCCTGCAGATGAAGCGGAGGGAGGGGCTACAAGTGGGATCCTGCTTGACCCAGTTAGAGTGACTGGAAGGACCTGACCAACCACCAGGGAGCTTGGGAGGGGATCGAACTCCATTCGTTCTACCTGAGAGACAGGGTGCTCTGAGAGCCACCCATGAGCAATTAAACTTGGTGCATAAGCATTTTGTGTTTGAGTAGCTTTTAAATATATATATGGTTTCTCTGGGTAGCTTTGTAGACCAGGCTGGCCTCGAACTCACAGAGATCCGCCTGCCTCCCCAGTGCTGGGATTAAAGGCATGTGCCACCACCGCCCGGCTTAAAATATATTTTTAATAATGTGTATGTGTGCTTGTTGGAGGTCAAAAGGACAGCCCCCCTGGAATTGCAGTCCCAGGAGACTGCGTGTCTCCTGGCTCCGGAGCTGGGCACTGAACTCAGGTCCTGGAAGGGCAGCTCCTAGCTTTTCAATTTTTTTAGTAGCTTTTTTAAAATTATTATTATTTGCAGATTAGGAAGGATCTGAATTCCGTTCCTAACACTCACATGGAGGCTCACAGCCATCTGTAACTCCAGTCCCGGGGAGTTCCACCTTCTCTTGTAGCCTCTGTTTGGCCTCCAGCATACACAGTGCACAGATACACACTTCTAACGTATTGTGTTTGCAAAAGGACTCTAGGGTCATGGCCCGGGTGGGGGGTGGTCATAGGCCAACTTTGTACGGTGGGTTCTCTCCTTTTATTTTTTACATGAATTCTTGATGCTTTTTCAGACTGTGACTAATGTGGGGGGGCACTTGACTTTGACAGAAATCCTAATGCCTCAGTTTCCCTGGTGCTGCGCGTACCCCCACGTGAGCCTTGTCTTTACTTCGCAGAAGGCCTGCGCAAGTGGATGGTGCAGCATGGTGGGGATGGCTGGGTGGTGGAGAAGAACATGAAAGCCGTGCCTGGCGCCCCCTCGCAGACCTGCTTCGTGACTTCCTTCAGGTGAGAGCCCCGCCCCCAACGGCCAGAGCCCCTGCCGAGGACGGCCTGCCTGTTCTCACCACGCCTCTCCCACCTTGTAGCTGGTGTCGCAAGAAGCAGGTCGTGGACCTGGAGGAGAAGGGTCTGTGGCCAGAGCTGCTGGACAGCGGTGGCGTGGAGATCGCAGTCTCTGACTGGTGAGTGTGTGGCCAGGAACGGTCACTGGCTGAACACTGGGGCCGAGGCACACTCCTGTAATCCCAGCAGTTGGGAGCCTGTGGCAAAATGATCGTGGTGAATCCCAGGATGGCATAGGTGAGCTTAAGACCTGCGTTGGCTGTATCTTATCCTAAAACAAAGAAACTGAAATAAAATGAGCTCACGTGAAACACAGCTAGGACTTTGTAAGTGCGGAAGTGTGGGCACATTTTTGGAACCTTGATCACATGCCTCCCTCCCGAGTCAAGTGTTACCAGCCTGATAGTAGTGTGTACCAGGATGTCTGGAACAGTACCAGCTCCCTGGAAGGTTTTTATTGGGGCTCCGTGGAATGCCTGACCGATTGGCTGCTTGCCCAGGTGGTTAGCCACAGCCTCCAGGTGAACTGGCGTTAACTCGCAGCCCTCAGTTGCATTAAGGATCTTTCTGAAGTGCCCAGCTCCCGTCTGAGCCTCTCTGTGGGCGTGGCCAGCCCTGTTCTCAGTCTATTTGGTATGACTGGCGGCTCCAACAAAGGCAGTGTCCTGGCAGACATGGCTCCCCAAAGGCCCGGAGATCATCTTCCCAAGATCATTGCGTTGGGGCAGAGACAGGAACAGAAGTGGGCTCAAACCCAGGGTCTCATGCATGCCAGGAAAAGCCTCCAAGGCTAAGCCACACGTGCCAGGTCTCTCTTTAGTTTTATTTTTATTTTATTCTTTTTATTTTTTGGTTTTTACGAGACAGGGTTTCTCTGTATTGTTTTGGAGGCTATCGGTCCAATCCGGCCTCGAACTCACAGAGATCTACCTGCCTCTGCCTCCCGAGTGCTGGGATTAAAGGTGTGCGCTACCACCGCCCAGCCCTCTCTTTAGTTTTATTTTGAGGTAGAATCTCACCAAGTTGCCCAGGCTGGCCTTGTCCTTGAGACATTCCCATGCCAGCCTCTGTAACAACTGGAGTTACTTGCCTGAGCTAGCAGGCCCATCTCATAAGATCTGGGGATGGGGCCGGTTCAGTGTGTGTGCCTGAGGTGCAGGGTTCAGTGTGTGTGCCTGTGGTGGTTCAGTGTGTGTGCCTGGTGGAGGGTTCAGTGTGTGCCTGTGGTGGACGAGGGTTCAGTGTGTGTGTCTGAGGTGGAGGGTTCAGTGTGTGTGCCTGTGGTGGTTCAGTGTGTGTCCTGTGGTGGACGAGGGTTCAGTGTGTGTGCCTGTGGTGGACGAGGGTTCAGTGTGTGTGCCTGTGGTGGTTCAGTGTGTGTCCTGTGGTGGACAAGGGTTCAGTGTGTGTCCTGTGGTGGACGAGGGTTCAGTGTGTGCCTGTGGTGGACGAGGGTTCAGTGTGTGTGTCTGAGGTGGAGGGTTCAGTGTGTGTGTCTGAGGTGGTTCAGTGTGTGTGTCTGAGGTGGAGGGTTAAGTGTGTGTGCCTGTGGTGGTTCAGTGTGTGTCCTGTGGTGGACGAGGGTTCAGTGTGTGTGCCTGTGGTGGTTCAGTGTGTGTCCTGTGGTGGACGAGGGTTCAGTGTGTGTGCCTGTGGTGGTTCAGTGTGTGCCTGTGGTGGACAACGGTTCAGTGTGTGCCTGAGGTGGACGGAGGGGAGAGGTCAGCCTGCTGTCTCCCTCAGGAAGAGTTCACTTGTCTTTGTCCTCCCAGTGATGGGGTTGTAAGCATGCATCACTCTCCCTGACTATAGGTGGAATTTTGTTTTTTTTTAAATCAGGACTGCCAGCCAGCTCCCAAATAACCACACAGAAACTTAATACTAATTGTAAATGCTCAGTCAATAGCTTAGGCTTGTTACTAACTAGCTCTTACAACCTAAATTAACCCATATTTCTGATCTAAGTTCTACCACGTGGCTCGTGGCTTGTTACCTCATTTTCTACACATCCTGCTTCCTCTGCATCTGGCGAGGACACCTGAGACTCCGCCCTTCCTCTCCCCAGTGTTCTCTCTGTCCCCACAATCCTGCCTAGCCATGGGCCAGTCAGTTCTTCATTAACCAATGAGAGTAATACATATTGAAAGACCCCAATAGGGATACTTTCACGGAAGTGAGACCCGTACCCAAGGAACAGCGAGACCACGAACTTGGATGCAACAGCAAGAGGCTTTATTGGTGACATACGGGTACCCGGGCGTCTCAGTCTCGGGGAACTGAGCGCGCCGAGCTGGGGACTCAGGGGTTCTTTTATAGCAAAAAGCGCAGTACAGAAGCGAGAAGCCTAGTAACAGGACCCTGATTGGGCAATTGAGGTTTTTCTTGGAACTCAAGTCTTGGCTTTGGCCCTATCTGAGGAACAATTAGTCTCTGTGTTTGCTCAATCCTGCTGAGCTGGCCGTCCGGCCACCTGCAGATACCCGGCAGCCTGTGTCCTTGGGACTGAGCTCCCTTCTGATAGGCAATGACTATGCAGCTGTGGGGGAACGGAATTCTCCATAAGCCTCAGCTGCCTGTTTAAACTGGGCCAGGGTCTTTCAATATTACAGTGAACAACAGGATTATTCCCCAGCACCTGGCTTTTCCGCTTTATTTTCTTCTGAGACTGTGTGTCCCTGACTGACATGGAACTCTCTGTAGGCCAGTCTGGCCTCAAACTCACAGAGATCCGCTTGCCTCTGCCTCCAGGGAGTTTAAAGGCGTGCGCCTGCACATCCGTCAAAACCTAGCTTTTTGTGGGGAGGGGATTCGAGACAGAGTTTCTCTGTGTAACCCTGGCTGTCCTAGAATTTGCTCTGCAGACCAGGCTGGCCTTGAACTTGGAGATCCACCTGCCTCTGCCTCCCAAGTGCTGAGATTGAGGGTGTATACCATTAACGCCTGGTTTAACACCCAGCTCTTACATGAGACCTGGGGTTCAAATCCAGGTCCTCATCCTCGTGTGGCAAGCACTTTACCGACTTAGCCGTCTTGCCAGCCCCAAAAGGCCCCTTTGAGCAACTCAATTAGTCCCCACAGGGAGGCCAGACACCCACAAAGGCAGGTGACACATTCAGACCTCCCCTTCCCGCAGGTGGGGAGCTCGGCACGACAGTGGCTGTAAGTACCGTCTCCTTGTCAAGCTTCTTGATGCTCACCAGAACGTCCTCGATAAGTTCTCAGCTGTGCCAGACCCCATTGAGCAGTGGAACAACAATATCTACCTGCAGGTGGGCCTCAGACCGAAGACTGTGCGTGTGTGTGCGTGGTGTGTGTGTGTGTGTGTGTGTGTGTGTGTGTGTGTGTGTGTGCCCCCGAGCGTGTGCATGGGGGGGGCTGTGCCTGTCCGTGTTTACATGGAAGGCGGAGTGATGGGTGTCACATGTTTTCTCTCACCCTCCACCTTGGTTTTTGAGACAGTATCTCTCACTGAACGAGGAGCTCATTGATTGGCCAGAGTGACGACCACGACCATGAGTTAGAAATGTGCCATCATGGCCAGCTTGTATTTGGGCGCTGGGGAACTGAACCTCACACTTGTATGCCAGGCCCTCTGTCAACTCGGCCACTTCCCTCACCTGCCCTGTGGCGCCTCCTGAGGCAGAACGTGGGGACGATGGGCTGGGCAGTGGCTGCAATCTCTCCTGCTCCATCAATAGCTCCCAGACAGCGGCACCAGCTGAAGGTAGTGGCGGGTGACCATGACAACTGGCAGTCTGCAGGCCCTGGGCTGACCACGAGGTGAAGAATCACTGTTGGTTTGTTTCAGATCTCCTCCATGAGGTCTCTGGGCCAATCTACACTGAAATCAATCACATGGTGGCCGCCCCAGGGCGGGCAGATTCTTCCGTAGCGGTGAGAGTGCCAGGAGACGTATAAGCTTCCGGTGTTCGGCCTGCTCTCACCTAGCTTGGGAAGTCTCTCCATAAGACTACTCAGGCTCACTTCTGGTCTCATTTAGCCCAGGCTGGTCTCAAGCTCACTAAATAGCTGAGGCTAACCTTGAGCTTCTTCCATCTCCCAAATGCTGGGAATAATTGCAGATGTATGCACAGCCACACCCAGAATTTCTGCCACATTCTTGCTGATAAAACCTCTTTTATTTGATTGGAGTTTTTATGTTTGTTTTTATCCTTTTGTGTGTGTGTGTGATAGTCCCAACTGTCCTGGACCCCACAGCCTGGGCTGTCCTCTAACTTTCCATCCTCCTGCCTGAGTCACCCAACCCCGTGATGACAGAGGCTTGTCACCACACCTGGCCTTAGATTCCACCCGTTAGTGACAACACGGCAAGATTTCAGAAGAAGACGGGGACTAGGCAGAGTGTCGTGGCTGCCGTCTGGGTGAGCTCTGCCTGCCAGGAAGGCTGTGACACGGACTGTCTCCTTCTACCTCCAGGTCACCCATGTGTTCTCCAGCATCAGGAGGGGCGTCCGTTTCGTGTCTTTTGAACACTGGGGCCAGGACACCCAGTTCTGGGCTGGCCATTATGGGGCCAGAGTGACCAACTCCAGCGTGATCGTGCAAATCTGTCAGTCCTAGTCAAACGCCACCACCTTTTGTCGGGATAGCCTGACTGTGCCTTCCAGGGGCTGGGGCTGCTGACTGGAATCCTTCACAAATCAAGCGCTCAGACCTTCCTGGCACGTGTAACTCTAGGATCCGGTGGAGGGTCCTGCTTGGCCTCGTTCAGGAGGCCTCCATCAGATCTGCCCGTTTCTGCTCCTTGGGTAGAGCGAGGGTGGGGGGCTGTCCAGGTGCCCAAGTGCATGCTCATCACAGGGAGGTCATAAGCTGCCTGTTTCATTTAGTCTCTCACGCCCTTTCCTCAGCATTGGCCCCACCCTTTTTTGAGACAGGCTCTCGAGTATCCCAGCTGGCTGAAAACTAAGGATAACTGTCGCTTCCTGCCTTTGCCTCTCAAGTGCTAGGATCACAGGCATGCGCCACCGACACCCAGGTCTGTGCGATGCTGGGGAGGAGCCCAGGGCTTGGTGCAAGCCAGGCATGCTCACCAGCTAAGCTGCATCCCCAGGACTGCCTTCTTGTCACCTCGGTTCTGCCTCAGGGACTCCCTTTGTCCCTCCACTCGTGTGAACTTACCGCTAGCAAAATTCCAACTCCCATGTGAACCCACACTCACACCGTTACACCCAGGGCTCCTCATTGAAGGGTATTATCTGCCCACAGATAGTCTCCAAACAATGAGGAAGTGCCTCGAGCCCCGGCCCTGATCCTCAGGGACCTCTATAATTGTGTAATATTTAAAGTTATTTATCATTTTCTCAAACAGTGAGAGAATAATAGTATACCGGCAATATCTGTCTGCCAATTGCACTGTAATAAATTGATTATTTTGCCTAAACTGGTTCATATCTTTTTCTGTGATTGTCTTGGTCATTTTTGTGCTTTGTTTATTGTCATTGCTGTTTTGTGACAGGATCTCACTATGTAGCCCTGGCTAACCTGGAACGCACTGTGTGCATCAGCCTGGCCTCAGCCGCCTCTCCCTGCCTCTGCTACATGTACCACCACAGCCAGCCGTGTGTGTGTGTGTGTGTGTGTGTGTGTGTGTGTGTGTGTGTGTGTGTGTGTACATGCATGAGTGGCACACACATTTTCTGTGTTTGGCGGAGGTACAGAGGTGCATATTTGCCACAGCAAGCATGTAGAGACCAGAAGACAGCTTGAAGGAATCAGTTCTTCCCACTGTGGAGACTCCAGGGGTCCAACTCGGACTGTCTGGCTTGGCGGCAAACACCTTCACCCACACGGAGCCATCTTGGCAGCCGGCATTTTGATCTTTTTATCACACAGGGCCTTGCTATGTTGTGGCTTGCCTGGAACTCATGACCATCCTCCATTCCGTGTTTCCCAAACTGTAGTATTACAGACAACACATGTCTAGCTTGCTTCAGGTCTTGGTTTAGTTTTTGAGGCAAGATCTTGTGTAGCCTAGACTGACCTCAAACCTCTGTCTGGCCAAGCATGACCTTGAAGTTCTGATCCTGCTACCTCCACCTCCCAAGTGCTAGGAACTGAATCCAAGTCCTCTGTAAGGACAACACTCCGTTTTAACCACTGAACCATCTCTGCTGCCACTAAAATTTCTTTCTGGGTGGGAGAATTTTTTTTGTTGGTTTTGAACCACTGCCTCCAGAGTGCTGGGATTAAAGGCATGTGCCACCACCTTACCAGAGAGATTTATTAATTTATAAATAATTATTTGCTTTTATTGTTTGTTTTTCAAGACAGGGTTTCCCTGTGTAGCTTTGAGGCCTGTCCTGGAACTCACTCTATAGACCAGGCTGGCCTCGAACTCAGAAATCCGCCTGCCTCTGCCTCCTAAGTGCTGGGATTAAAGGAGTGTGCCACCAACGCCTGGCTTGCATCACTTTTAATTGTATGTAAATGTGTACATGCTTGCATGCATGTGTGCGTGCATGTGTGTGTGTGTGTGTTTAGACCGCATGCATGTGGGTGCCCTTGGGGGCCAAAAGAGGGCATCTCCTGGAGCTGGGTACAGGCAGTTGTGAGCCACCTGGTGTGGGTGCTGGGAACTGAACCAGAGACCTTTGGAAGAGCAGTCAGTGCTCTTAACTGCTGCGCCATCTCTCCAGCCCCCATCTAATTGCCTTTTAATGTTGAAAGAATCCAGCATTTAGAAAGTGTGACAAATGCGTCCAGCATAAATTGTGTCATTGAATAATTCGTTGCTTTAGACCTGAAATTTTTCACTGGACTACGGGGCATGAAGGAGGGCTTCCATGCGAGTCTGCGGTACCGGAATGTTAAAGATCACACTGTGTTTACTCTATTACAAGCGCTAAGTGTTGGGGCTGGCCGTCCGTCTATTGAGCTGCTGAAGAAAATCGAACGGTTTAAATTTGTAAAAGCAGAATATTTAGAGAATTTAATTAACTTCCATTCTAAGCGGGCCATGAAGTTGTTGAAATTGGATTTGGCAGAACATTAATCAAACAAGCCTAGAAAGTGGTTGCTTCAATTTCCTAGGTTTATAGATAGAATTAATGTTTGTAAGTAGAAACCGGGTAACTAATTAAGACAGTGTTCCTTTTTCTTTCTTTAAGCTCTTGGGCTCTCCTGCCTCTGAGGACACCTGTATCCAAGTTTGCAGACCCACACACATATATTCATAAAATTTTAAAATTATTTTAGGTTTATTTTGTGTATGGGTATTTTGCCTAAATGTGTGTATGTGCACCTTGAGCATGTAGAACCCACTGTGCCCAGAAGAGGGTGTCAGATCTCTGGAACTGTACTTACAGGTAAGATTTTGGCAGCTGTGTGGATGCTGGGAATGGATTTTCTAGAAGAGCAACCAGTGCCATTAACTGTGGACCCATCTCTCCAGCCCCAGCATACACATACATTTAAGATTTAAAAAAAGGAAAAGCAGTAATCCACTTTTATTTTCTCAATACAAAGCCATGCATGGCTTTCCCCAGCCCCCAAAACAACCATAGGGGAATGAATAAAATTAAACAGAAAGCAAACACAAATTGCGTCTCATAATAGCATCTTTCTAATGCATTGTTTGTAGAAGAGAAGGGTTACTTAGAGAGCTGCAAACATGGCCTTTATCTGGGGCAGTACACCCAAGTTACAAGACCCTTCGCCAGTCACTTGTGGGATCCTGAAGATGAGTCAGTAATAAAACAAGGCTTGGCTCATCCAGAGGTGTCTGGGCTAGCATCTTCCTGACCCCTAGGGACAAGCTGGGAGTCTGATTGACTCGGAATCCACTGGCTGAAGGAAAGAACCAGCTTGTGAAAGTTGTCCTCTTATCTTCACAGGTACAGTGACTAAAGATGGAGGTCTGTCCCGCCTGATCCTGCAAGCCAACGAGCCCCAAATAAGCACACAGAGACTTATAATAATTTATAAACTGTTGGCCTATGGCTAGGGCTTCTTGCTGGCCAGCTCTGTCTTAATTATTAACCCATTTCTATTAATCTATGTATTGCCATGGGGCTGTGGCTTCCCTGTAACCCAGCAGGTCACTCCTTCAGCAGAGTGGCGTCTCTTGGCGGCCTCTCTCTGCCCCCTCTCCCTAGCCTTCTCTTGGTCTCGTAACCCCACCTATGCTTTCTGCCTGGCTACTGGCCAATTAGTGTTTTGTTCATCAACTGATAAGAGAAACATATACACAGATGGACTTTCCCCATCATCTCCTCTTGAAAGACCCCTACCCAGGACCCCCTAGGAAAAGAAAAGCAAGGCCAGGCCGTTGCCTAATGAAAAAACCCAGACCAGGTGCCTCGCCCAGCTGGCAGGATGTCAAACAGGATCTGTGGTCACCAGAGCAGTCATGGGACCCGGATAATAATTGCTGAAGCGTGCCGGGGTCTTTCATAAAGTAATACCAGGAAACTTAGTCCGTGGGAACTACCCCTGCCCCCAAGATGAGCCAATGAAATGCCTGTCACTTATGTAACCATTAAAACTCTATAAATATTGTGCTCCCTACAAGCCCGGTATGCTCTGCACCCGAGTTGCAGTAGCATCCGCAGGCGCCTGTGTACTCAATAAATCACCTCTTGCATTTGCAGCCAGTGGTCTGGCCCCGGTTCTTGGGCAAACGGTTCGGTTCAGTGCCCGGCGCTTTGATGCCGAGGTCTTTCACTCCTTTCTGACTAAATAAAAAGAAAGGTTTTGCCGGGCGTTGGTGGTGCACACCTTTAATCCCAGCACTCAGGAGGCGAAGCAGGCGGATCTCTGTGAGTTCGGGGCCAGCCTGGTATACCAAAGGAGTTCTAGGACAGCCTCCAAAACAATACAGAGAAACCCTGTCTCAAAAAGAACAACAAAAAAAAAAGGTTTAACTTTAACATAGTAGATATATATATATACATATGTATATGTATATATATAAAACAAAACAGCTATCAAGCAAGAACTATAGTTAACAATATTTAGTCTATTAACATTTGGCAAAATTTAAAGAAAATATTCTGTCATCTATCTTATCTTTGTGAGTCTAAAGTGTTATATGTAACTTATCTTTTATCATGACTAAGGAAAACCATAATCATAACTGCCTTCAACTCCATCAAAGACCTCAGAAGGATAGTATATAAACTCTAGAATTCATAGAGTCAACTCTCTGCCTATGTATGTATGCTTCTACATACACTTAAGATATTTGTGTAGTGATACAATTTGGGATATTTTTAAATGATTTATTTAACTTTATTTTATGTGCATTGGTGTGAAAGTATCAGATCTCTTGGAACTGGACTTGCAGACAGTTGTGAGCTGTCGTGTGGGTGCTGGGAATTGAACCCAGGTCCTCTTGAAGAGCAGCCAATGCTCTCAACCATTGAGCCATCTCTCCAGCCCCCAATTTGGGATATTTTATTCATGTTGCACTGTACAGTTCTACCACTGGTCAAGACATTTCTGTTCTACCTGTTTTAGAGATTTACATATATATGTATATAGTCACAAATTTAAGGTCATTGTCCTTATACTACACATCAGTTTTAAGATTGTTTAAATTATATTTGGGGAGCTTCAGTCACTGAGCAAACTATGTTTCTGAGAATTACAGATTACAGTTACCCATGCTTCTTATACCTAATGGTGTTAGTCAGGTTCTCTATGTGCTCAGAGATGTACCCAACATAGATGTTTACCTTCAAACAAGTGACACACGCACGTGCTTGTACTCACTCATACACAATAAATAAACGTACAAAATAAATAGGTGAGTAAACAGGCGGAAAGTATGCAGAAAAACACCCGAAAAGGCCGGAGAGGTGGCTCGGTGGTTAAGAGCACTGGCTGCTCTTACACAGGACCTGGATGATAGCTCAGGCCATCTCTAACTCCAGGGTTCGAGGCCCCCCCTTGCCGCCTCCGTGGGCACTGCATGCACGAAGCCACATGCACACAGAGAGGCAAACACTCATACGCATAAATAAAAATAAACAATAAATCCAAAGTAATAATAATAGCCGAGGGGTAATTGTGTCTGCCTTGGAGTCTATCACCCAAGGGGCAGAGGCAGGTGGATCTCTGTGAGTCCCAGGACAGCCTGATCTACACAGCGAGTTCCAGGACAGCCACGGACACCTAACGAGATGATGATGATGACGACGACGACAAATATATGCGTAATGGACTCGTGGTCACACAGCGCATCCAGGACGGCCGGGAGGATGCTGATCTTCACGGAGGGCAGTGGTTCGCTAGAGCTGAAGAGGAGACTGGAGGCGGCGGAGCCCTGGTGTTGGACGGTTCTGCTAAGGAGGGAGCGGGCTTCTGAGAACCGGGCTTTCATCCTCGGGTTTCAAATCTGGCAGAGGTCAGAGCCACAGCTGAGCCGTTTCCTAGCTGTTTCCTCCCTCCCTTCCTTTCTTTTGAGACCGGGTTTCTGTGTAGCTCTGGCTGTCCTGGAACTCACTCTGTAGATCAAGCTGCCCTTGAACTCACAGATCCACCTGGTTTTGCCTCCTGAGTACCAATATTTTATATTTTAAAATAGCATATGCCGGGCAGTGGTGGCACAAGCCTTTGATCCCAGCATTTGGAAGGCAGAGGCAAGCAGATTTCTGTGAGTTTGAAGTCAGCCTGGTTGGTGTACAGAGTGATTTCCAGGACAGCCAGGGCTGTTACACAGAGAAACCCTGTCTTGGGGAGAAAAATAAAAAATATATAAACAGGCAGAAAAGAGGAAGAAGCATACAAAGTAACAGGTTTCATTTCCCAAGTCTCACACATACTTCGTTTTTACAGAAATGGGTCTCCTGGCCAAAGTTTGGCTAAGCAGGTAAAAGTGCCTGGCACCAAGCCTAATGGTGACCCTCAAGACTTAGAGTTGAAAAGGAGAGAACCGAGTCCCACCTGTCCTGTGACCTCCACACCCCAACACACATACACATGAAACACACAGCCATAACACCTCATTTTTTATTTAAAAGAAATAAGAAACATCTCCCAACACCCATTCTTGCAGCTCTACCCATGCCATCCAGAAATATCCAGGGGGGGGCAGAATCCTGCCCAGCCCAGACCAGCAGTGCTCTCACAGCAGCCCCTGGAGGTGTCTGCATTATCCTGGCTGGCAGCTCCTCTGCAGAATTTGTGCTTCAGTCTCAACACTGTTTCTGGACTTAGCGACACGGTGCATTTCAGCTGTGGCGAGTCCTCCCGATTTAAAATGTGTTCCTTTGCGTTACTTTTGCAATGGTCAGGTTTTTTTGTTTCCCATTATTCAACTCTCTATACTGAAAAGCAAAAATACCACAAATCTGACTTTAAACACTGATTTTGTACTTGTTAGTTTTATGTCAAATTGACACAGGCTAAAGTCAACTGGGAAAAAGGGACCACAACTGAAAAAATGCCCCCACCACGCTGGGTGGTGGTGGCGCACACCTTTAGTCCCAGCGCTCAGGAGGCAGAGGCAGGAGAATCTCCATGAGTTCCAGAACAGCCTGGTCTACAGACTGAGTGCCAGGACAGGCTCCAAAGCCACACAAAGAAATCCTGTCTTGGAAAAACAAAAATGCCTTCACCAGTTTGGCTGGCAGTGCATTTTCTGAGTTAGTGATTAATGTTGGTTGTGCCTTGCCTAGGCTGCTGGTCCTGGGTTCTATAAGAAAGCAGGCTGAGCAAGCCCGTGGGCATAAGCCAGAAGCAGCACCCCTCCCTGGCCTCTGCATCAGCTCCTGCCTGCGGGTTCCTGCCCTGGATGAAGGACTATAAACCACAAGGTAAAAATAAGCCCTTTCCTCCCCAAATTGCTTTTGCTCATAGTGCTTCATTCCAGCTATAGAAATCCTGACTAAGATAAATTGTCCAAATATCCAGAGAGAACAAGCAATAAATAAACCAGTTGGACGGACAGAGTTGGTATGAAGACAAAGGGTTCTTCAAGGGAGCACCCACCTCCTAGGCAGCCAATTACAATTTCAATTAAGTTATTTTTAAAATATGGCTAAATGTCGGGCTTTGGTGGCATACGCCTTTAATCCCAGCACTCGGGAGGCAGAGGCAGGCGGATCTCTGTGAGTTCGAGACCAATCTTGTCTACAAAAACTAGTTCCAAAGCCACAGAGTTCTGTCTCAAAAAAAAAACAGAAAAAAAAAGATGGCTAATCGGTGCATCTGGGGAGGTGTCTGAATCCATAAAGCATTTGCCTAGCAAACCAAAGAACCTGAATTGATTCGGATCCCCAGCAGCCACAGAAAAAGTCAGAGCAAGCTGAGCATGCGTGTAATCCCCGCGCTGGGAAGGCTGGAAAAGGAGGGTCTCTGTCCCTTACCAACACTGCAGCCTGGTGGGATCCGAGACCTCCAAAACAAAAGTGGAGAGCACGATGAAGGAAGGTGCCTCACCTGGACTTCCGGACCCCCTCCCCCAATGCGTTGGGTTCTCCTTCCTTCCTTCCTTTGAGACAGGATTTCTCTGTGTAGCCCTGGCTGTCCCGGAACTCACTCTGTAGACCAGGCTGGCTTCAAACTCACAGAGACCCACCTGCCTCTGCCTCCCGAGTGCTGGGATTAAAGGCGTGTGCCACCGACGCCCAGCGCACAATGCATTTTAATAGGGAAAAAAGCAAGATTAAATATGAAACAACATGGAATGGGTCCAGTGGCAGAGACTTTGGAGACCCGAGCACCAGGTTTTGCATCCGAGCTGTTGACATAAAGAGAGACCTCTACTTAAAGTGCAGCCATGCATAAGCCGCCGAAAACAGGGGACGCTGCTAAATGACACATTCCTGAAACAGGTCCACCCGTCAGCATTAAAGTCCTCTCTCACCGGTGGTGGCACACAGTTTAATCCCGGCACTCAGGAGGCAGAGGCAGGCAGATCTCTGTGGGTTTGAGGACGGCCTGGTCTACAGAGCGAGCTCCAGGACAGCCAGGGCTACACAGTGAAAAACCCCATCTAGAAAAGCAAAAGAGAAAAGAAAAAAAGTCCTTTATTTCCTGCAGAAGGAAACCAGATGAAACTGGATTTTTTCCTTGTCAGCTTTTCTCCCCAATTTTATTTCTGATGGCTTCTTATGAAGCCTACCAAATACACACTATCTTGGTTTTAGAATCTGCCATCGAAACCCATCAGATCTGAGACCAGGTATGGTGGTGCATGCCTGTGATTTTAGCACTCTGGAGGTTAGGGAGGAGGGGTCACGAGTTCAAGGTCAGTCAGAGCTACACAGTAAGATCTCAAAATGAAAACAGAGCCCAGCTTGGTGGCAGGCACACGGTTTCAGTTGAAGCGCTCTGGAGACAGAGGCGCTCTGGAGGTAGAGACGCATGGATCTGTTGGAGGCCAGCCTGCTCTACATAGTGAGTTCCAGCGTGGCTCAGACTCATGACTCAGAGAGATGCTGTCTCCAAATAAACAAGAGTGAGAGAGCAAACCATCCATTCTATCTTGAGATTCCTGTGATTTGTGCTCCACCCTCCCGCTGCAGGTTACTTGCCTGAGGGAACCTGAGGATAGCTTCTACCTTCCTGAGCCTCAGTTTCCCTTGGTGGAAAACAGCATCTCCCTCTTGGGGGTGTCAGGCTCTGTGTGAGTTTCCAAATTCTTCCCAGGCACCTAGAGTTCGGCAGGAGCCATTAGCATTTGGTAAAGGATGGTCGCTGTGTTCTCTGGACATGGTGCTGCCCTGCGTGAGGACGTGTGTGTGTGTGTGTGTGTGTGTGTGTGTGTGTGTGTGTGTGTGTGTGTGTGACCATGTGCAATCATGTGTGCATGTGTGTGTGAAACATGGCTCCTCTTAATGAGGAAATATTTTTTTCTAAATTTATTTTTATTTTATGTGCATTGGTATTTTGCTTGCATTTGTGTCTGTGTGAGGGTGTAGGATCCCCTGGAGCTGGAGTTGCAGACAGGTATGAGACACCGTGTAGGTGCTGGAGATCGAACCCAGGTCCTCTGGAAGAGCAGCCAGTGACCTTAACCCTTAGCTACCTCTCTAGCCCCTAGGAAATTTTCCTAACTACTACAGCCTTTTCAGCTGTGAAGACTGTTAACTGTTCTTGGGCCCTGTGTGAGCTCTCTCTCTGTCTCTCTCTCTCTGTCTCTCTGTCTCTCTCTCTCTGTCTCTCTCTCTCTGTCTCTCTCTCTCTCTCTCTCTCTCTCTCTGGCCACAGGTAACGCATGGGAGGCAAACACTATTACGCTCCAGGCCAGCGACCCCCCCTTGTTTTCTAAATACAGCCTTGGTGTTGCCCACATTTGCTTTTAGCCAAGGATGACTTTGAACTTCTGACTCTCCTAACTCTGAGCGCTATGGTTACAGATGCGTACAGCCATATCTGCTTTAGGCAGTGCTGGGGATCGATCCCAGAGCTTTGAATGCTAGGTGAGCACTGTCAACCCTGCAGCTTCCCCTCCCTCCCTCCCTTCCTCCCTCCCTCCCTCCCTCCTTCCCTCCCTCTCTCCCTCCCTCCCTCCCTCCCTCTCTCCCTCCTTCCCTCCCTCCCTCCTTCCCTCCCTCCCTCTCTCCCTCTCTCCCTCCTTCCCTCCTTCCCTCCCTCCCTCCCTCCCTTCCTCTCTCCCTCCCTCCATCCCTCTCTTTCTTTTTTTTCCAGACACAGTCTCACTTGGTGGTCACTTGATAACCTAGATGTCTTTTTGAACTGAGCCTTCTCTGAATTCAGCCTGAAACTCAGTGGGGCCCGAAGACCTGCCCTGTGCCAGCTCTGTCCCGCACGCTGGTCCCCACCCACCCACGTTCCTCTTGTCCCGCATCAGGGCTGCCATATGGAGCCCACATTCTGGCCACAATCACAGTGAGACCCTAACAGCCGCCGCGAGCCATTTGTCAAGGGCTCCCCGAGTGCCTTTGCTTTCTCCACAGCTGCTAGGGTCGGCGACTATTAGACACCCACAGTCTGCAACACACACTCCTGGAGCCGGATGCTTTGGGAGTGCAGGCGTTTCTTTATTTTTAAAGTTTGCTCATTTTATGAGGCAGGCTGGCCTCTAGCTGTGTTACAAGGGTGACCTTGAATGCACGCCCCTCTTCCTTTCCGCTAGACTGTTGGCTGGCATTGCAAGTGTGAGCCGCCATGTCCCGCCCTAGTTTTATCTCTTGAATTAAATGTCTAGGTAAGAAATTGTGAGTGGGAACTAACAATGAGATGGCAGTCTAAAGACGTTCCTGTTTTACATTTTATTTATTTACTTGTTGTGGAGATGCACCATGACTAAGAGCAACTGAAGAGAAAAGGGAGTATTTTAGTTCAGGGTGCCAGAGGGAGAGATGTGTCGTGATGGGAGTGGGGTGGGGGGGTGGCATGGTGGCAGAGCAGGAAGCTGGCTGATGACATTTCATCCACACACAGGAAGCAGAGAGAACAGGGAGTGAGAGATGCTATGAAACCTCAAAGCCCACCCACAGTGAGGGACTTCCTCCCGCAAAGCTATACCTTCTAAAGGTTCCTTGGGGCTGGAGAAACTGCTTAGAGCACTGGCTGCTCTTCTAGAGGATCTGGGTTCAACTTCCAGCACCTACATAGTGGCTCACAACCGGCTATAACTCCAGTCTGGGGATACAGTGCCCTCTTGTGGTCTCCAAGGGCACTGCATGCAGTGATGCACAGATACACATGCAAAGACACCCATATACATAAAATTTTTTAAAACTTTAAAAATGTTATTTCCTGACACACGC
This sequence comes from Mesocricetus auratus, assembly GCF_017639785.1. Lineage (NCBI taxonomy): Eukaryota > Metazoa > Chordata > Mammalia > Rodentia > Cricetidae > Mesocricetus > Mesocricetus auratus. Next base: position 6,813,136 of record NW_024429216.1, on the reverse strand, counting down.
CTTTAATCCCAGCACTGAGGAGGCAGCAGCAGGAGCATCTCTGAGGTGGAGGCCAGCCCGGTCCAGAGAGTGAGCTCCAGGACAGCCAGAGTCACACAAACAAGCCCTATCTTGAACCCACTCCCCTGCCAAAAAAGAATGCTGAAAAGAGCCAGAAAGGTAGGCCAGCAGGTAAAGGCTTGAGTTAGACCCCCAGAAGCCACGTGCTGCAAGGAGAGAACCAGCTCCCGCAGGTTGTCATACAGCCTCATCTCCTGCACCACAGCATGCACACTCACACGATAAACAATAAACAGTCTTCAATGCAGAATACTTTCCTGATGATTTGGCTTGCAGCTGTTAACTGATTAAATTTCCATACCTCTCCTCCCCTTCATTTCCTGGTCCTTGCAGATAAATTTACAGCCATCTTACTCTTCCCTTTATTACTAACAGCTTTAATCTCTTATTTATTTATTTATTATTTATCTATTTCCTTCTGGTGCTGTTCATGAATGCATGCTGTGGGTATGCTGGGCTAGTACTCTACCACTGAGCCACACCCCCAGCCCCTCACTGGGGGATTCCAGGCAGGGGCTCTACCACTGAGCCACACCCCCAGCCCCTCACTGGGGGATTCTAGGCAGGGGCTCTACCACTGAGCCACACCTCCAGTCTGCCACTGGTAGGCACACACACACACACACACACACACACACACAGACAGTTTATTTATTTATTTGGTTTTTTGAGACAGGATTTTTCTGAGTAGCCCTAGCTGTTCTGGAAATTGCTTTGTAGACCAGGCTGTGCTCAAACTCACAGAGATCTGCCTGCCTCTACCTCCTGAGTGCTGAGATTAAAGGCGTAAGCTACCATACCTGGCTCAGAGTTTAAGTTTTGTTTTTTTTTAATATTTTATTTATTATGTATACAATCTTCTGCCTGCATGCCTGGAGAGGGCACCAGATCTCATTCAAGATGGTTGTGAGCCACCATGTGTTTGCTGGGAATTGAACCTGTGAGTCATCTTTCCAGCCTGCTTATTTAAATTTAATTCATGTTAATTTTAAGTGTATGGATATTTAGCTTCATGGATGTACATGCATCACATGAGTATAGTACTTGTATAGGCCAGGAAAGGGTGTCAGATCCCCTGGAACTGGAGTTACAGACAGTTGTGAGCTACCATGTGGGTGCTGGGAATTGAACCCAGGTCCTCTGGGAGAGCAGCCGGTGCTCTTAACCACCGAGTCATCTCTCCAGGCCCCCCCCCTTTTTTTTTTTTTTTTGGTTTTACGAGACAGGGTTTCTCTGTATTGTTTTGGAGGCTATCAGTCCAGCCCGGCCTCGAACTCACAGAGATCCGCCTGCCTCTGTCTCCCGAGTGCTGGGATTAAAGGCGTGTGCCACCACCGCCCGGCTCTCTCCAGGCCCCTTTTGCACTGAATTGTACAAGGAAATGTGTATTTACCCTATGACCCAATAATCCCATTCCTAGGTATTTACTCAAGAGAAATGCAACCTATGTCCACACAGACCTTCATATATGAACACTCATAGCAACTTCATTCATGACAGCTACAAGTGGGAAACAACTTGGGCATCCATCATGGTACGTGGGTGAGCAGACTGCAGTTTACTTGGTAACTGGCATATTATTCAGCAATGAAAAAGGAATGAGGTACAGACGACGCATCCAGCCGTGTGGATGAGTCACATGGGAGCCGCTCTGAAGGAGGAAGTCAGGTCAGGAGGAAGTCAGGTCAGGGGAATATGCGTCAATCAGAGACTAAGCAGGAGCCTGGAACCTCGTAGTTACTGGAGACACAAACGTTGGTGACTCAGCTATTAAGTGTAACAGGGGCCAGGCGGTGGTGGCTCGCACATGAGCTGTGGCACAAGTCCATACACACACATACACACACGCACGCGCGCACGCACACGCACACACACGCATGCACGCACGCACGCACGCACTAAATAAACATTAAAAAATAAAACTTTCTGAGACGAATTTCTCTGTAGCTTTGGAGCCTATCCTGGAACTCGCTTTGTAGACCAAAGCCTTGAATCCGCCGAGATCAAGGATGAAAGCAATGGAAAGACAGCCGCCCCAGGCTGGGATGACATTTGCCAGAACTGCATGTCCTGTAGGATGCCAGACAGACCGCATACAGGGAAGTGTCGGGGTGAGGTGGTGCCGTCGGCCACATGTGGCAGGAGCCAGGTGCTGGAGAACCCTGGCGATGCCAGAGACCCTGCAGCCTGCAGGCACATGCCATGGAAAAGCCTGGAAGCTGCGAGGCCAACCCTGCCGCCTGCCACGCTCCTTCAGCGCCCCCTAGTGGACGCCCGTAGCATTGTGGCAGCCGGCAAAGGGAAAAGATTATTAAAGGGCCCACCTTCTATTCAGCGAATGGGTAATTGACGGGTTCTACAATAGTTTGCTGCTATAATCACAGCAAGGCTGAGGCGGGAGGCCCACCGCATATTTGAAGCCAGCTTGCACTACAGTGAGCCCCTGTATAACAACACCAACAAAAACAAGAACTACCGCCGAAATTCTAGAAAACTTGAGGGCCGGTGAGAAGACTCAGTGGATAATATGCATGACGACCTGAGTTCAGTCCCCCGAGATCCACATGGTGGAAGAAGAGAGCTGACCACAAAGTGTCTTCTGACCTGCGTGCGCAGCGGCGGAACACGCACACGTACACGCATGCACATATGCACACACGCATACGCACACCGCACACACAATCACACAGACACACATGCACACACACCACACAGACACACCACACACACACCACACACAACCACAGACACACATGTACACACACCACACAGACACACACACACAAACACTAATGTAATTTATTTTTTTAAAAAAATTTTGCCAGACTGTGGTAGCGCACACCTTTAATCCCAGCACTCGGGAGGCAGAGGCAGGCGGATCTCTGTGAGTTCGAGGCCAGCCTGGTCTAAGAGCGAGTTCCAGGACAGCCTCCAAACTACACAGAGAAACCCTGTCTCGAAAAAAAAACGAGAAAAAAGTTTAAAAAGTCATGCGTGGGGGACTGCAAGGATGCCTCAGCGGTTAAGAGGACTGGCAGCTCTTCCAGAGGACCCAGGTTCAATTCCCAGCACCCACATGGCAGCTCACAACTATTTGTAACTCCATTTTCAGGGTATCTGATGCTTTTACACCAATGCACATAAAATAAAGTTAAATAATAAATAAAAAAGCCAAGTGTGGTTGCGCACACCTTTGACCCCAGAACTCCCAAGGCTGCAACAGGCAGATCTCCGAGTTCAAGCAAAGCCTGGCTTATTTAGCAAGTACTAGTTCAGCCACGGTTATACAATGAGACACACACACCTGAGAGAGAGAGAGAGAGAGAGAGAGAGAGAGAGAGAGAGAGAGAGAGAGAGAGAGAGAGAGAGAGAGAATCCTTCGATTTAGAGTGGGAGAATGTGGTTGCCTGGTCTCAGAAGAGTGAGGATGGATGGTTGCATAAATGATTTTGCTTTTTTTCAGTGCTCTGGGAACTAACCGGGCTCGGCCAACTGGCTCACACTCAGGGGTCTCATGTCCCTGCTATCAGATGGAAGAGGAGGCCGGCTCACCGCCGGGCTTCTTCACCGGCGCCTACATTGGGAACACTAAGACAGCTGGGCTGGAACAGCTGGCCTGTCCAGTCCACGCCCCCCTGTGGTCTCTCCAGCCCACTGTCCTCCAAGCATCTGCCCTGTCAGCAGCTGACTCAGGCAGGGGTGTGGTAGAAGCGGCTTGCACCGGCTCTTCCCGATCTCACAGTTTGGGGACAGCACGTGGGCAGGGGAGACGTGTGTGATTCCCATCCCAGGCGGCAACCAAGGCTGTAAGCCTCAGTCTGCTCATTGCTAACCACTTAGGAACACTCTCAGGACTCCAGAGAAGGAATCCGGCAGCGACAGTTTTAGAATACCACCTGGAAAATCCCTCCGCAATGTCTCTTCTCCGGTAGCAGAGGCCTTATGACTAGCAGAATTATGGAGTCACTGTGGAATACCATTGCAGTCCTTTTTGGAATGTAGAGTCAGTCATTAAGTCCTTGCGGATGGAATGTTAGCAGCATTCCCGGTTACCATGCCAACGAGTGACAACCTCCCCGCAAACACACGATTCAGCCTCGCTCCCCAGTGACCAAGCAGCAGGCAGGCAGTATCTGATTTATCCACCCAAACTGGTCTCAGCCAGTGACTGACATGTAGCCTCTAGACTGTGGGAGAGGTCTCAAGTACGGTCCCAAAGAGAGGCTTGGGGTTCCCACATGTGGCAGGCAGGTTGCAAGCATTGTTTGACTTAACCTTGCCTTTTCTTCTCCATTTTCTTCCTTTCCATCCCTCCTTTTCCTGAGGCTCCAACCCAGGGCATCATGCAAACAAGGGAAAAGCATTATCACCAAGGCTCACTCACTCAGTCCCCCAGTCCAAGAGGTGACTTCGACCTTCATTTTCATTTTTATCTACTTGTTCTTTGCAGGGGTGAGGGGTGGGGGTGTTTTGAAACAGGGTTTCTCTATGTAACCCTAGCTGTCCTAGAACTCGATCTTGTAGACCAGGCTGGCCTTGAACTCACAGAGATCTGCCTGCCTCGGCCTCCCGAGTGCTGGATTAAAGGGGTGCCTGTACTTTTTTTTTTAACATCTTATTGTAGGGGTGCTCTGCCAGTGTGTATGCTTGTGTGCACCTGCACGCCTGGAGCCCTCAGAAGCTGGGAGAGGGCATCAGATCTCCTGAAACTGGAGTTACAGCCGTTGGGAGCTGCCACATGGGTGCCAGGGAACCCGACCGGTCCTCTGCAAGAGCAGCAAGTGCCCTTGGCCACTGGTCCATTGGTCCAGTCCTATTTGTCTGTCTTTCCTTCCTCTTCCTCCTCCTCTTCTTGAGACCAGATGTCTCTGTGTAGCCCTGGCTGGCCTGAAACTCACTATGTAGACCACGCTAGCTCAAACTCATGGAGATCTGTCTGCACTGAGGACTAAAGGCGTGCACCACCACACTTGGAAAAAAAATAAAATTTTGTTTTGATTTGCTTTTTGTTTTGTTTTTGGAGATAGGGTTTCTCTGTGTTGTTTTGGAGGCTGTCCTGGAACTCTCTGTAGACCAGGCTGGCCTCAAACTCACAGCGATCTGCCTGCCTCTGCCTCCCTAGTGCTGGGATTAAAGGCGTGCGCCACCAACGCCCGGCGAAAAATAAAATTTTTAAAGAGAAGAGTTTAAGTAAAGGGGTAGGGGGTTAGGTTTGGAGATGAGGCCCTAAAATTATAATGAAGGCAGACATGTGTGGTGACTTTTGAGCAAAGATCTGAAAAACGTAAGCATCAGGCTCCCAGTAGAGGGGACAGCCAGACCAAAGGCCTGAGGTGTTGGAGCCTGTGTAGCTGAAGCAGAGAGAGATGAGAACAGAAAACATGGGCAGACGGGGTGGGACCTTGTGGCAGCCGGGGAGGATTCTGACTTCAGCTGGAAAACACGGAGTTGTTGAGTGTTCTGACTGCGCGGGACGAGACCTGACCCAGGTGCTTCCCCTACCGACTGCGTTCCAGGAAGAGGGCACAGAGCCAGCAGCTGGGGCTGAGAGCCCCTGAGAATTTAGGTTCAAAGGTTGTCTCTGACAAGCTACCAGAGCAGCCAAGGGGGCTAACAAGGAACCCAGGTAGAAGCCTAGAATGGGTGAAGGTTCCTAGAAGCTAGGTGACAATAGGGAAATGGTGCCGACAGGGCTGGCAGAGTAGTAACTACCACAGCAGTCATTGATGACCTTGGCATTCCAGGGTGCTTAGAAAAAGTTCACCAGCTGGGCACGGTGACAAACACCTCTAATGCCAGCATGTGGGAGGTGAAGGCTGGAGGGTTAGGAGTTCAAGGTCAGCCTTGGCTACATAGCAAGTTGGAGACTAGCCTGGGCTACATGAAACCCTGTCTCAAAAAAAAGCAAAAGGAAAGAAGGATAGAGAAAGATTCAAGAGATACTGAGGGTAGAAACTCCCGAAGTAGTGCATACGGGTCTTTTGTTCATAGCCCTTGGCTTTTTGAGATTTTCACTACACAGTTCAGGCTGATCTAGAACTTAGAATGTCCTGCTCTCCCCTAGATGCTAAGTTCTGGGATCCCGGGCACGCACCTCTGTGCACAGCTAACTGTGGCTAAGGCGCGATTTTTACCATACAGAGGACCCAGGCATCGCCTGGCTCAATTGTAGCGTTGCTACCTAGGATTCACCAGTGGGGATCCCAGGTGCAGCTCAGTGACTGATCGAGTGATTGACTAGTGTACACGAGGCCTGGAATTACACCTTGGGCACGGGGAGTCGGGGGTGGGAAGAGAGGCAGGGAAAGGACCAAGGAAGAGGAGCAGTAAGAAGTAGTCTCAGAGAAAGAGGGAACCCAGCAGGTTTTCCCTTCGGCCTGCAGTCCGCCATAGCGATGGCTAACCCGTGAGAGTCAGTTAAAAATAGCCAGGTGATGCAAAAAAATTATCTCATGGGCAGCCATCAGGAGCGGAGTGGGTGTCAGTGGGGCAGCGAAGTCAAGGATCTAGAAAAACAGCCAGGCACAGTGGCACACAACTTCAATCCCAGCAGAGGCAGGTGGATCTCTGTGAGTTCAAGGCCAGTCTGGTCTACATGGGGAGTTCCAGGCCAGCCAGGGCTGGATAGTGAGAACCTGGCACAAAAAAAAAACAAAAACAAAAATAAAACAAAGCAAAACAAAAAAAAACACACACACACACAAAACACAAACAAGCAGAATTAGGGAAATAAGTCATTCTTGTTCTAGGGGTCATATTACTTCAGTTTGGGGAACAGCCATTGTTTAACCAAGATGGAGGGGCTATACAAAAACAGCATGGCCATCACTAACACTTGGGAGGTGGAGAAGGGTCCTGGGTTAAAGGACAACAGTCAGGGGCTCTGCGGGGAAGGGAAGAGGAAGGAGGAAGGAAGAGAGATGAATATGAGGATCTAATTCCCAGGCGGCGCTGGAAGAGTGAGGGGAGTCAGCCTCACGGAGAAGGGAGGCTGCCAAGTAAGATTGTATTGTTCCTATGGGTGCAGGGGACCCACTGGAGTTCAGACACTAGGGGTGAGAAGCCAAAGAGTGCATCTAAGACCTTCAGTGATCAGCCACAGAACTGAAGCTGGGTAAGGGAAGAGTGAGGAGCAGGAGGAGCAGGATGGGAGACCACGGTGGAACTCCACGACACTGACACTGGAGGTTGAGGGGGAATGGGGACGCTGGACCTGCTGCCCTGTGACTGCAGATGGGGACGACTTCAGGAGGGCCGTGCTCCAAGGAGCATGGACACCACTGGTTTGGGAAGAGCGTAAGAGGAGAACTGGATTCTAGACAAGACGTTCAGAAGAAAGTGGCTTTGCAGGAAATATACAGGGAATTCCAAAGCCCGAGCCGATGGCAACAAGGTGGTGTCTGGTTTCCCCCCATTGAGTTTGTTTGTTTTTCGAGACAGGGTTCCTTTGTGTAGCCTTGGCTGTCCTGGAACTAGTAGACCAGGCTGGCATAGAACTCACAGATCTGCCTGCCTCTGTCTCCTGAGTGCTAGCATTGATTAAAGGCGTGCACCACCACTGCCCAGCTGCTTTGTTTTTTCCTTGGTTTTTTTTTTTTCTTTCGGTTTTTCGAGACAGGGTTTCTCTGTATTGCTTTAGAGCCTCTCTTGGCATTCACTCTGTAGACCAGGCTGGCCTCGAACTCACAAAGATCCACCTTCCTCGGCCTCCCGAGTGCTGGGATTAAAGGCCTGCACCACCAACGCTCGGCTTTGGTTTGTTGTTTTTTTTAAAGGTTTCACTGTGTGGGACAGGCTGGCCTCGAATTCATGGTAATCCTCCTGCCTCAGCCTCCAAAGCGCTGTGATTACAGGCGTGCCCCACTACATCCCGCTGGGATTGGATTAGATTTGGAGGGGGTCTTTGGCCGCAGGGGAACGGATTTGCTCTATCTTGTCTGCAACCAGGCATCCTGCACCCGGTTGGTGACCCAGGGAGGCTGACCCGCCAACCCCTCTTCACCCGGAGGACGCCGGCGGCTGGACATGGGAGCCCGGCCCTCACGACAACGGACGGCCGAAGCTCCGCGCGTGGCTCTGGCCGCGCTGCCCCGGAGCTGCTGGTGCAGGTGCTGAGCTACCCGCCTCCCCGCGCGTTAGTGACGCAGTGCCGGCCGGTGTGCCGCGCCTGGCGCGACGTGGTGGACGGCCCGAGCGTGTGGCTGCTGCAGCTGGCCCGCGACTGCAGCGCGGAGGGCAGAGCCCTCGACGCTTCGGCCCAGCGCTGCCCCGCTGACGGCGACCGCCACGACGAGCTCGCGTTCCGTGCTCCTGCCCGCTTCTACCTGCGCGCGCCGCTCGGCCGGCCGCAACCTCATCTTCAACCCCAGCGGAGAGCCTGGGTCCCGGGGGCAGGGCCTAACGCGTGGAGGCGGGGCCTTCTGGCTGGTGGGAGGGGCGTAAGACGTGGAGAGCAGAATCTGTAGGAGCATGAGGTCTGTGGGCGGGGCCTACCTTAGGGGGCGGGGTCTAAGGCTTAGAAGGCGGGACCTAAAGCTCCGGAGCCCCTGGCCCGGGGACTGGACTGAGGGACAACTAGAGGAGCAAATCGGGATTAGAGGGAGAGGCCCAGGGCTAAGACAAAACGGACTGGGCGCGGGAGGGAGGAGGCGTTTGCATAAAACGCTGAGGGCGGCAGAGAGAGCCAACCTGAGAGGGTGGGCAGGGCTAGGCAGAAGGCTGGAGGCGTAGAAAGGTGGGGCCGAGGAGCGCTGAGATTCAGCGCTGAAAGCAAAGCTGGTTGGGTGACCCGGTCAGGATACAGGAACTTGGAAGATGGGTTCAGTAAAACGCCCCAGATTAAATGATGAGCAGGGCCAACTGCGAGGTCTCTACCCCTCCACGGGGCGAGCGAAAGCCTTATATTCTGCCACGTGGTTTTCTACAGAGGGTTTCAGAGGCTGGCAAGTGGAGCACGGAGGGAACGGCTGGGCTGTGGCAAAGAATTTGACAGTGGTGCCAGGGGCTCCTTCCCAGACCTGCTTCGTGACTTCTTTTGAGTGAGTGGTCCCTGATGCCTAGGGGGAGGGTCCAAAGAGGGGGAGGGGACCTGCTTCAGGGTGCTTATCGGGCTGTCACTTTCCCAGTCACTCCTCCCTTTGTTCAACAAGTATTTTAAATATACTTTAAATTATGTGTAAATGTGGAGAGGTGTATTGTGCTTGTGAGTGTTGGTGCCCAGAGAGACCAGAGAGGGCGCCAGAGTCCCTGGTGCTGGCGCTCTGGGGGTTTTATGTGGCTGTTGGAATGGAATTTAGGTCTTCATACTAGGCAAGCACTTTACCGACTGAGCCATCTCCCTAACCCTGGTTTAGAGATAAGACCTTATGTAGCCAGAATGGCATCTACCTTGACCTCCAGCATGCTAGGATTCCAATGACTCTTGTCATTGTTTTGGTTTTGGTGGTGGTGGTCTTTGTAGTAGTAGGAATGAGATCCAGGTCTTCAGGAATGGTAGGCAAAGCACTCTCCCATTGAACCATGCCCCTATTGTTATAATCTGTTAAATCTGTTGACATGGGTGTTTTTCTTTCCCCAGATTATTAGAAACTAAAACATAGAGGATAGCTAATATCTAATACATTGGTGGGCCTGGAAGAGTGACACACGCCCTTAATCCCAGCTCTCCGATCACAGAGGCAGGCAGATCTCTGTGAGTTTAAGGCCAGCCTGATCTACATAACAAGTTCTAGGATAGCCATATGCATATAGTGAGATCCTCTCAAAATAAAGAAATATATATAATAAATGGTAGAGTTAGAATTTGAGCCCAGATATTCTGGCTCCAGAATTCCTGACTTTTTTCTCCTGAGACAGGGTCTCATATCACCCAGGCTGACTTTGAACTCATGTGTAGGGGAGGCTGGCCTTGAATTCCTGATCCTCCTGCCTCCACTTTCCAAGTGTGTGCAGGACAGGCCCACACCACCATGCCCACTTCCTCTATCCTTTACGAAGTTCCCATGCACACCCAGGTTTGTCCTGACACAGCTCGTTCCACTAACAAGCTTCTGTGCTATCTTTTGGGCCCCCAGAATCTTAGGAGGCCCCAGAACTCCCTGCTCAGCTGTCTAGTGTGTGGCCCTATTTGTATACATACCCAGGTCCCCACCACCATCAGGAGTAAGGAGACTAGCATGACTATCAGCCTCCTTGGGGGCAGAGCAAGGCGGGAATGGGGCAGGGACAGTGTGACAGGAGACGCATCGTCTATTACACACCTTCCTGTCCTGAGAGGCAAACCCGAGCAGCTGCTTTAAGCAAGGTGATCAGGAGAGACTTCGTGGAGGGTGGTTTTAAGACTGTGTGTCTCGGCCCTGGCCTCTCTCTCCCACATGGTGCTTCAAGAGGCAGCTCGCAGACCTGGTGATGGAAGGAGTTGCGGCGGGAGCCGCTGGACAGCGCCAGGTTGAGATCTGCGTAGCTGACTGGTGAGCCAAGACAGCGATGGTGACTCGAGTGGGCTGCAGCCTCGCCCCCATCGGCCCGCTGGATTGGACTCCCTTCCCTGGGACATACAGCTGCAGAGCTGGGGAGCGGAGGAACCCTGTTGTGTCCCAAGCCCCTTCCCGCACTCCTCCCCACCCTCTTCCCAAGCAGGCAGCCATGGGTCGTGTACACGAGCCCACTGACTCAGCGCCCGCCCTAAAATCGTGTGGCTAGGCAAGGCTTCGGACCAGTTGGCAACACTAGCCTAAGAACCCTAGCTGGAGGCACAGGAGCCTTCCGGAAAGCATTTGGTCTCTTCTCTTGGCTTCTGGTTCCTTCTCCAGGTCAACTCCTCCTGCCTGGGCATGGCTCCTGCCTAGAGCACTGAGGTTCTACCCCTCAAAGTAGCGACTCTGTCTTCTGAGCCCTCCCTCAGGCTTGGCTCCGCCCCCATGACTTAGCTCCGCCCCAGCATTCGGGCCCTTCTTCTCATAAGTGCCCAGACGCACCAGATGCTGTGCAAGTGTTTAGGACCTTAGGAAAGCTCAGCGCTCAGCATCCCTCCTCCTAACTCAGAGAGCTGGCTGGGGGAGGGGGGCAGGGACCTGAAGACTCACTGCCACCTGGCAGGTGGGGCGCCCGCCGGAACTGCCCCTGCATCTACAGGCTTCGGGTCCGCCTGCTGGATGAATATGAAAACGAAGTCGTCAAGTTCTCGGCCTCGCCCAACCCAGTCCTTCAGTGGACTGAGAGCAGCTGCCGCCAAGTGAGTCCGGACTGCCCGCTCACCCCGGTCGGCTCCAAGGTGCCTGTATCCTCCAGTCCCGCTGTTGGGTTTCCCGTTTCACTGATGGGGTCTGTGATTTGTAGCTGCCAACTGTCATACTAGATCTAGACCCTGCTCTAGGTGGCTTACTGACTAATCATTTTATTGGAGCATTTATTGAGCACCTATTGTGTTCAAGGTGCTACTAAAAGTGTCGTAATGCATGAACCAAAGTCCTTGCCCCGTTCCTATCCTAGAGTTGAGAAACTGAGCCACAGGGATGGATGGTGACCAGCCTCAAGCCTCACAAAAGCGTGCAGGGGCCAGGTCTGATGGTGCACACTTCAAATAGCAGCATTTGGGAGGCTGAGGCAGGAGGATCAGGAGGTCAGGGTCTTCTTCAGGTTGAGTGAGTTCAAGGCCAACCTGGACTACCTGAAACCCTGACTCAAAATAATTAAGTGGTGGCGCACGCCTTTAATTCCAGCACTTGAGAGGCAGAAGTGGGTGGATCTCACGAGAGCTATATAGAACCTCTCTCAATCAATCAATAGCAAATGGGTGAAAATAAAATTGGGGGCGGGTACCAAAGTCTTGAGGTTCATTATGTCCCACAGAGCCCAGTGGTCTCACTACCTACCGGGGCCCACCTCCTACTTCTCCCCAGTCTGCTGCAGGCATCCTCACCTCAGGACCCTGACCACCTGAAGCACTTTCTCCAGAGACCCATGTGGCTCCCGGTCCTCTCTCCAACATCACCTCCAGGAGGCCTTTTCTGTTCATTTCACACCTCTCTGCCTCCCTCCTGGAGAGTCCCCCCCCCCACTCTCCCTGGCTTCTAGTCCCTTCTTTCGCTGCTGGGTCCCCAGCACCTGGAGTATGGCCCAGGTGCCATCTGGGCGCTCGGCGAATCTTCTAAGATGGAGGAAGAGGGGTCACCAGCCTCAGCCTGTCACTCTCTTTTCCCACAGGTCTCTCACGTCTTCGCTGACTTTGGCAAGGGCATCCGATACATGTCTTTTGAGCAGTATGGAAGAGACATGCGTTCCTGGGTGGGACACTACGGTGCCCTTGTGACCCACTCCAGTGTGCGGGTCAGGATCCGTCTGTTCTAGCTGATCAGCCCGTCAGGACTTCCAGGACACACTGCCTCCTCCTGGATGGTGTTAATGTCAAAGGTGGCTTTGCAGCCCTGCTGGACGATACCTGGGGACAAAGGGAGGCTCCTGTGTGGCTCCCTACACACCTGCACTTCAGCATCATGGCCCTTCTGCTGTGACAAACCAGGGACCTCACCAGCTTCTCTATAGTCCTCTCTCCAAGCAGGGACCACCACAAAGTGACACAGACATGTCTAAGCCTGGGAACTGCTTCATATATGGATGTCGGTGGGTAAACTGTGTCAAAACAAAAATCCAAACAAATAAGCAAAGACAGGCCAAGCCAGACCTGATGGCACACTTCTAATCCCAGCATTTTAGACAGAGGCAGGAGGGTCCATGTCATCCTCAGATGTATACCGAGTTCCAGGCCTGCCTGGGTTACAGTGAGACCCTGTCAGAAAACAAGACACCCAACAGGCCAAGCTCAGAACTGTAACAAAAGAAGGCAGCTTACAAGGAGGGTTTGTTAAAACCAGATTTATTTTAATTGTGTGTCAGTGTGTTGGTACGTGCATGTCAGTGCAGGAATCCGCAGAGGGTGCTGGGAACTGAACCTGAGTGCTTGGAAAGAGGCAGTCACAATGATCCTAGTTTCTGTAGACCAGTGGTTCTCAACCTTCTAATGCCGCAATCCTGTAATACCGTTCTTCATGTTGTGGTGACCCTGACCACAAAAGTGTTTCTTTGCCACTTCAGAACGTGTAATTTTGCTGTTATGAATCATAATGTAAACATCTGTGTTTTCCGGTGGACTTAGGAGACCTGTGAAAGGGGCATTCAGCCTCACCGGGGTCACAACCCACAGGCTGAGTGTCACTTGTGTAGACAACCATGTCACCGTACGTGTGGGGAGGTCAGAGCACAACTTGCAGGGTTCTCTCCTTTAGCCATGTGGGCCCGGGGACCGAGTTCAGGTCATCAGGCTTGTTGGCAGCCACCTCACTCACTGGGCCGCCTCTCCAGCCCTGGACACTGTCTCATCTGCACAGCTGGGGGATGGGCTGGTTGCTAGCAGGGAACAGAGGTCAGCTAGGGCATCTGTCCTTGAAACCGACACGTACCTTCAAGGAACCGCGCTGTTCAGAGAAGCCTCAGGTCCAGCTGTGGGGTCTCTGTACCTACCCACCTGGGGACAGTGCTCATCTTTACTGCCCTGCAGATCCTCACCCTTGCCAGGCTAGCGACATTCCTCATCCCCAGAGACTGCCTGCCTCTCAACTCTCTCCTGCAGTCTCCCCTCATTGCCTGGCCCTGGACACGCTATAGGGGAGGTTCCCCTAACACCTGCTCTAAACCCCCCAGCTGCCCAATAAACGAGTGTTAAGGGGCTAGAGAGGTGACTCAGTGGTTAGGAGCACTGCTGTTCTTCCAGAAGACCCAGGTTCAATTCCTGGCACCCACATGGCAGCTCATTACTGTCTATTACTCCAGAGGATCCAACGCCTTCATGCAGACATACATGCAGGCAAAACACCAATGCACATAAAATATAAAAATTCTTTTGTGTATCTGTGTGTGTTAAAGGGGTTGGCAGACGGCTCAGAGGTTAGGAGCAAACTGCTCTTACAGAAGACCCAAGTTTGGTTTTCAGCACCACAGCAGGCAGCTCACAACCATGTAACTCCAGCTCCTGGGGGATTTGACACATCTGGAGTCCAGGGACAGCCGCACTCACACACATACACACACACACACACACACACACACACACACACACACACACACTCATACACAATACCTAAAATGTTTTAATCTGTTTGTTTGTTTTGAGCCAGGGTTTATCTGTATTGTTTTGGAGACTGTCCTGCAACTCGCTCTGTAGATCAGGCTGGCCTCGAACTCACAGAAATCCGCCTGCCTCTGCCAAAATGTTTTAATCTTAAAGACAAAAGCGGGTGCTGAAGCAGAGGTCACAGCTCAGTGTCGGCGCAGTGTCCCAGCATGTGAGAGTGTCCATCCCCAGCACCACACACAAGGGCCTGGCGATTCATGCCTGGAACCCCAGCACTCAGGAGGTAGAGGAAGGAGATGGTTCAAGGCCATGCTCGGCTACACGGGGAGTTCCAAGCTGGCCTGGGACATATGAGGAGCCTGCAGGTTTCTGTCTGCAAGCCGTGCTCCTGTCTGCTTGCAGTCCTGATACGGGTGTTCATGCGGCCACATGTGTACAATCAGACCATCAAGAGGCTGGGTTCGAGCTAAGTATTGGAGGCAAGCTTCCAGGACCCCAGTGAGTTTAGGCTTTGTTGTGTTCCTTCTTCTTGAAAGACTCACTCCATAGCCCAGAACTGACGCTGGGGTTCAAGCTTCGAGCTGAAGATCAGAAGAGTGAAGTAGCAAGCCACTATTTCGTACCCTACCTCAGCCTGAAAGGGCTGTCCTGTCTCCACAAGCTCTCACCAAGCCCCAGACTGCTGCCTCTCCTCAGCGGGGCTGGAACATCAATCAATGCCTTCCTATCCTTAATGCAGCTGGAAAATGAATGCAGCTCCGAGACCCTGTTCCTGTCTTCAATATTGCTCATGAGTCCTGGGATTAAATGCATGAGCTCTGTTACTCTTTTAGACTGCTTCAATCTCGGGTAGCCCTCCTGAACTCAGAGAGCTCCATCTGCCGTTGTCTCCTGAGTCCCGGGATTAAATGCATGAGCTCTGTTACTCTTTTAGACTGCTTCAATCTCGGGTAGCCCTGAACTCAGAGAGTTCCATCTGCTGTTGTCTCCTGAGTCCTGGGATTAACTGTATGTGCCACCACTGCCTGGCTAGCTGGCATGGCTGCTAGGATTAAAGATGTGAGCCATGGAGTCCAGCTCTCATGCCATGTAGCCCGGGTTACATTTGAATGCCTTGCTTCAGGGTACCAGACAGGAACTGTGTGTGTGTGTGTGTGTGTGGTGTCAGACGTTTTTCTCCTGTCTGCCAACTCCCAAATAACCACTCAGAGGCTTAACTTAATATTAATTACAAATGCTCAGCCCATAGCTCAGGCTTGTTACTAGCTAACTCTTACACTTAAATTAACCTATATTTCTTATTTATGTTTTGCCACGGGGCTCATGGCTTGTACCTCATTTTCTCTATGTCCTGCTTCCTCAGTGGCTGGCTGGGGACTCCTCAGACTCTGCCCTTCCTCATCCCATCACTCTTAGTTTGGTTTTCCTGCAGAACTTTATCATGTTCAGCTATTGGCCAGTCAGCTCGTTTATTAAACCAATCACAGTAACATATATTCACATAGTGTACAGAAGGATTATTCTACAACACACACACACACACACACACACACACACACACACACACACACACACACACACACACGTACAGGGCTGGGATCAGTTGAACCCAGCAATGTGAGCTTATTTCCTACAGCTTAAAGTCATGTCCACACCTATGACCACGAAAGGCCACATCACAGTTGATGCCACTACTCAAGGCAGGAAACTGAAGGCCAGATGCAGGGGCTCCCAGGAGCTGGAGAGATGGCTCAGTGGTTAAGTGCATTTGTTACCCCTCCACCTCCAGAGGGTGAGTGTTTGACCCTGGGACCCACCCCAGTGGCTCACAATCTCTAGTAACCCCAGCTCTAGAAGGCCCCCACAAGCACCCACATTTGCCCAGACATATCCAGATCCATCAAAACAGAAGTCCCAGCAAACAGAGGCACATCCCCTTTGCCCTCCCTTTTGAGAAAGGGTCTCACAGGCCTGCACCACCATGCACTACCCATATAGCCATTCCAACAGCCTTCCAGTATCAACCTTACCATTATTTGGCAGTTGGCCACATTTGGGATGGGCCTTCACCGGGCCTGCACCCCTCTCAGTGCTGTAAGAACCCACACCATCACCGCCACCACACATAGACACATACACATGCGCTAAGCATGGAGAGCATCTGGCTAATAATCTTCAGCACCAAGAACAGTCCCTAACTCTGTCAGTGAACTCTGTTCTGTAGGAGGGACTGGAGTGCACAGAGATCAGCATCTGCAATCACAGCTGGGGACAGACACTTATGATGGGTGACACCACGACCTGCACATGTGTTTATTACAACTCCCACGCCAGCAATATGCCCCGCCTGTGGACCATCGGACATGGAAGCCAAGAGAATGGATAGAGGGGTGCTTGATTCCAGGTAACCCCCAGAACTCCTGCAGAGTCTTGAGGAGCTGGGATGAGACTTGAACCCAGGACTAGCTGCCCCTGGAGCAGACAGGGCTGGTGTCCGGGGACCCGGTGCCTGACCACTATGAGGCATGGTCATTTTTTCTTCTGCACGTGGCCACAGTCATACTTGCCCCTCACGATTTTGAGTTTAACCCCAGGCAGGTCTTGGGTGCGCCCACCCTCCACGAGGACCACGTGGTGCTCCTGGAGGGTGTGGCCCTCGCCAGGGATGAAGCAAACGGCCTCCTTGCCCGTACTGAGACGCACCCGGCAGCACTTGCGGTTGGCAGAGTTGGGCTTCTTTGGCTTTCTGATGAATGTGCGTAGCACCACACCCTTCAGCTGTGGCCGGCCTTCTGTAGGGCCCAAAGACTTAGGGGGTTCCTTCGGGCGGCCTAAGCGGTGCATCTGGTTCAGGGTGGCCATGGAACGTGTGGCCCAGAGCTGGGGGCCTAGGGCCAGGCCTGGAGAGACACAACGGGTCTACTTGGTTTCCATATTCTAGGGAGGGATCCAAGCCCTTTACTGCTGATGTCTAGAGGTACTCAGTGTGGACAGACAGATGACTCCGTGGTTGCCCTGTTGCTCCTGCAGAGGACGGGGTTTGACTCCCAGCACCCATGGTGGTAGCTCACAACCATTTGTAACTCTAGTTCCAGGGGATCTGACACATGCATGTAATACACTTACATACGTGCGAGCAAAACATTCATACTGGGGCTGAAAGATGCCTCAGTGGTGATGAGCATTGGTTGCTCTTTCAGAGGACCCAGGCTCGATGCTGAGCACCACACAGTGGCTAGCAACCATCTTTAACTACAGCTCTAGGGTCTGATGGCCTCTACTAGCCTCCCCGGACACTGCACATAGGTGATAAGACATTCACATACATAAAGAGGTAGAGGAATTTAGGAATAATACTATCAACAGCTAACCTTTAGTATCAGACCCATAATTAAATAGAACTATTCCTATACACTTGAAACATTTTACATAAGCTGAGCACGCTGGCAAAGCCAAGCCTTCTCGAAGACCCCACCCAACCCGCCAATACTTCCCACTCCCCATGGTTCCCTGTTCAAACTGCTCCAGCCTAGGTAGCTTAAAAAACAAAACAAAAACCCCAAACAGATCACCACAGCTGCAGTGTAACACAAAGGGAGGCAGACCAATAAGATGCATTTGTGGAGCTGGAGAGGTGGCTCTGTGGTTAAGACCACTGGCTGCTCTTCCAAAGGACCCAGGTTCAATCCCCAGCACCCACATGGCAGCTCACAACGGTCTGAAACCCCAGTTCCAGGGGATCTGACGGCCTGCACAGGCGAAACTTACACACACAATACTGAACACTTTGAAAAAACAAGACGGTGTCTCACTGTGTAGCTCTGCCTATCCTGGAACTCTCTATGTAGACCAGGCTGGATAGTAAATATCGGGGCGAATGAAATCCCCAATACCTCCCACGGGACATTGTGCACAACACCTGATTTCTGGGGAGTGTCTAAAAACATAAAAGTTCCTCTCCACTGGGAGGCACATCTTAGACTTAGAGAAAATAGCACCTGAATGGATGGCCAAAATTCCTGGCTTGGATTTCTCACCCGTTGAAGGCCATCAATAAACACTTGCTGAAGGAATAAGCACCTCACCAGGAAGACGAGCTGTTGGCATGACTGTTGCATGAACAACCTAAGACAGACTATCACTAGGCCATACAACCTCAGGGATTCACCACTACCTATGACTACGGCTGGCTTAAACTCTGCTGGGCACAGAGCTGGGGGTGGGGAGGGGGCTTGGGTAGAGAACGCCTGTAACGCTTGAAAACTTGAAGCGGGTGATCAGGAGGTCAAGGCCATCCTGTCCACCGTGGGACGCCGTCCGAGATCTGGCAAAAGCCATGCACGCCATAGCCAGCGAATAGCCCTCCTGCAGCCTCGACCCTGCGGCCCACGTTCACTTACCACGACTGAGGGACGTGGTGAGGCCGCGGAGAAGGCCGGGCCAGGACATCTCTGCTCCTGGTGCGTCCCTGCGTCAGGACAGAAGGGACTGAGACGGGAGGCTGGGACCAGACCCTTTGTGTTGTCAACAGAAAGTCCCCCGCAAACCCAGCCTCACTCGGGGTAGACTCCCTGGGACCCAATCGCCCTCACGCCGAGAAGGGAAGGAGGACAGAGACGTTTGGGGCGCGGGTGGCCGCTCTCCCCTCACCAACCCGGCTGTGCCGCAGACACGCTAACACCCGCCTCCAGCCCCTTCCGGGGGATCTCTGCAGCGATTGGCTACGCCGCGAAGGGGGCGGGACGACGGTGACAACTGGACGGTGACCTCTGTCTCCGCGTCCGATTGGCTCGTCCCCCGGCGAGTGACGCCTCGGTGCCCGTCCAAGATGGCCGCGTCCGTGGCGCGGTGCCTGTGGCCTTTTCTGGCTCGCCAGGGGCTCCGGCCGGGGGGACGCTGCTGCGTGCGCAGCCGGCACCCGAGGAGAGGGGTCGCCACGGAGAAACGAGCTCGGAACCTCCTGTACGAGCATGCTCGGGAGGGCTACAGCGAGCTCCCGTACTTGGACATGGAGTCGGTGTGCGCGTGCCCGGAGGCAACCGCGCGCGCTCTGGAGCTCCGCAAGGGGGAGCTGCGGCCGGACGACCTGCCCGCGATCGTGAGTGCGCCTGCGCCGGCGGCTGGGGGAGCGAGCTGGCGGCGTGGCTTTCCCGAACGGGGTTTGCCCGCTGCGTGCCAGCAGAGGGAGGAAATGCAGGAAATCTGGGTTCCTTCCCGAGCTAGGCAGCGTCTTGTGCGTGACGCCCGCTTGTGTGCCTCTGGCCCGCTGAGAACGAAGGCCCCACTGGACGTCCTGGATGCCTTCTTGTGGCCTGCGCGCCCTTTTGCGTGTATTTCGTTAATTGGACACTTGGCATCCACGCTCTACTCCTGGAGCTTAAGTACCGATGTCTTCTGTGCTCAGACTTCATGCCAGGCTGGCCCTAAGGCCGCAGAGAAAAAGTGAGGAGTGAAGTACGAGTCAGATGGGGGAGGGACTCTTGGAGACATCTCTGCACCCTGCTCTAATAGCAAACTGATCTATAGGCGTGAATGAATAAATAATACCCGACGGACAGATATTTAAGCAACACTTATGATCCAGATGTTGAGACTAGGTGCGAATAATAAAGTCTTTAGTGTTTCCGTAATGCAACCTTATAGGGAGCTAGAATGTCCGTAGTGAGTTCTGAATGTAATGGATCAGTCAGGTCTTCCTAACTCCAACTTGAGCCTTTCTGTATTAGTTATGTCTCTGTTGCTGTGCTAAGACACCACGACCAAACCAACTTAGGGAAGATGTTTATTTGGGGTGGGCAGGGACAGAGTGGCAGCCGGTGGCAGGGCAGTGAACTGAGAGCTCATGTCTTTAACCACCAGCGTGAGACAGAGCGACCTAGATGGAGGGCAAGGTTTTAAGCTCTCAAAGCCCACCTCCAGCCTGTAAGGACACTTGCTGCCAAGCTTGACAACCTGAGTTCAATTCCCAGGTGGTAGGAAAAAAACAACTCTTGAGAGTATTGTCTTCTGACCTCCATACAGGCACAAACACAAGAGATTAATGTAAATGTTTAGTGATGATGGTGATGATAATAAAAGAATCTGTTTGTGCATGGTGGTTCTCACTTTTAACCCCAGTACTCTGGAGGAGGCAGAGGCAGGCAGATCTGTCTGAGTCTGAGGCCAGCCTGGTCTACATAGCAAGTTCCAGGCTAGCCAGGGATACTCATGGAGACCTTGTGTTTGAAGAAGAAAAAGAACCAGGGGAGATGGCTCGGCAGGTAAAAGTACTTAACCGTCAAGCCGGCAGCCTGGGATCCACATGTGGAAGGAGAGAGCCAACTCCTATAAGTAAGGTATCTTCTGACTTCCATGCCATGGCCACGCACAAGATAAATAAGGAAGAGAAAAGAGGGGGCTGGAGAGATGGCTCAGAGGTTAAGAGCACAGACTGCTCTTCCAGAGGTCCTGAGTTCAATTCCCAGCAACCACATGGTGGCTCACAACCATCTGTAATGAGATCTGGCACCCTCTTCTGGCGTACAGACATAAATGGAGGCAGAATGTTATATTCATAATAAATAAATAAATCTTTAAAAAAAAGAAAGAGCCGGGTGGTGGTGGCGCACGCCTTTAATCCCAGCACTCGGGAGGCAGAGGCAGGCGGATCTCTGTGAGTTCGAGGCCAGCCTGGTCTACAAAGCGAGTTCCAGGACAGCCTCCAAAACAATACGGAGAGACCCTGTCTCAAAAAAAAAAAAGAGAAAAGAAAGTTTAGTCACCTATAAAGAGGTGACTTAGCCAGGTGTGCTGGTGCCTCTATAATTCCACCACTCAGAGAAGGGCAGGGTGATTACAAGTTCAAGGCCACTCTGGGCTGTGTTTCAAAGGAGAAGAAGAGTCACCCAGCCATGCTTGTCCCTCGGTTGGCTTTGGTCACACCGGCTGAAGAATGAGCTGGGAAATGCACTGGTCCCGGGCAGCTGGGCCTCTGGGTGTTTTAGCACTGATGGGAGGAGACGCTGAGCCTCACCTGCTGCCATTCAAGCGGCCACAGAGGAGGCTCCAGAGCAGTGGCCGTCGCACCCCCTCACTCGGGTCCTCCCACAGATCTCCACGTGGCAGGAGTTGAGGCAGCTGCGGGAGCAGATCCGGAGCCTGGAGGCAGAGAAGGAGGCTGTGACCCAGGCCGTGCAGGCCCTGCTGGTGAGCATCGGGAAGGGGAGGATGGGGGGCGGGGCTGCGTGGGCCAAGGCCGACTGGTGGTAAGCATACCTCTGGCTGGGAGTCACAGGGAATCGTGTAGAGAGTCTTCATGTAACAAAGCAAGCCGCCTAGGCCTACCGCTCCTGAATTAGCTCTCCTCAGCACCCCCAACCAGATTCTTTCCCTCTGTGTGCCCAACTTCAATGCAGACATCGGACCCCATCCCAGTTCCAAGTTGGCTACCATTGCCACAGAGACAAAAAGCAAGCTTTTCTGCCTCAAGGTCTTTTCCAGGAGCAAAGAGGCCATTCCCTAAGTAGAATCCCCTCTTGTTGCCAGGACTGAGACACCCACCCTCACAACAATCATCACGACAGTCCCAAACGAGCAACAGTTCCAGGCCTGACTGTCCTACATGATTCCTCAAAAAGTCATGCAAACAGCAACGAACACCTGAGCACCTGAGGCGGAGGTGTGGCCCAGCCGGTCTTGCAGAGGACCTGAGTTTGGTTCTTAGCACCCACGCCAGAGGGCTCACAACCACCTGTAACTCCTGACGCCTTCTTCTGGCCTCCAAGAGCACCCCACGCATGTAACATACTCGCAGACACACGCTCATAAATACAAATTAAAATAATGGAAAAGAATAGGGCCAGGAATATAGCTGAGCGGTAGAATGTTGTCTACCCTGGGCCAAGCCCTAGATTTAAGCCCAGATGCACAAAGAACTAGCTATGTGGAATGAAGAGGTAAGCTCATGTCAGAGCCTCGTCTAACCCCACAGAGCCTAGGAGGAGGAAGCAGTTAATCTCACAGCAGTGGGTGTCATTACTGTTGTGTTATGTTGCCACCTCATGGCTTTACAGGTAGAGAAACTGAGGCAGAGTGGTGGAGGGACCCAGCGAGTCATTGACAGAGTGGGAGATTCAGATGCCTCGGCCATGTTTGAACTTTGACCTCTCCTGCCTCTGCTCTGAACCCCCAAGTTTATTACCTAATCACGTTCCCGTTTGCTCTTCTCCACCAGGTAAACCAAGACAACGACCAAGTGCAGAAGGTAGGCTCTGACGTCCATGCCGTGACCTCCAGGGCAGGGAGGGTTCCATACCCTGACGTCCACGCCGTGACTGAGAGGGCAGGGAGGGTTCCGGGTTGGTCAGTTCTTCCACCGTCATGACCATCTAATTCAGACAGGATTAGGAGGAAAGATAAAAAGAACAACCCCTGTTGTGCTGGAGAGGTGGCTCTGTGGTTAAGAGCACTGGCTGCTCTTCCAGAGGCCCTGAGCTCAATTCCCAGCACCCACACGGTGGCTCACAGCCATCTGTAATAGGATCTGATGCCCTCTTCTTGCCTGCAGAGCACTCATAACAAAATCAAACAAAGAAGCTGGCGGTGGTGGCACACGCCTTTCATCCCAGCACTCGGGAGGCAGAGGCAGGTGGATCTCTGTGAGTTCGAGGCCAGCCTGGTCTACAAGAGCTAGTTCCAGGACAGCCTCCAAAGCCACAAAGAAACCCTGCCTCAAAAATCAAAAAAAAAAAAAAAAAAAAAAAAAAAGACAGTAGACACTAAAAACAAAAGCAGCCTGTCACTTTGTAAAATCAAACTGGCTTCAGGCACAGCTGAGCTCCGTTACTAGGTTTATTCTGAGCTTTCTTCCTTTCTGTCAGAGCCACACACATCGTCCTGATAGTTCCCTCTAGAACCCTCAGGCTGATCGAGGGTAGCTCAGCTTGGCTCCTGTCTTCTCACAGCCAAACGAGAAAGTCCCGGTGGGCCAGGTCCGAGCCTTGTCTGCGTGAACTTGTCAATTGAGCAGAGACTCAGATTGCTGGGTGGAAAGAGGGTGGCAAGTGTCTATTTGGTGTCCTCTCAGGATGAGTCAGGCTGGTGGAGGTTATCCCTGACCCTCCCCAAGGCTGACCCTCTCTGCCATGTCCAGGACCCTCAATATCAGGATCTGCGGGCCCGCGGCCGGGAAATCCGGAAACAGCTCACACCATTGTACCCCAGAGAGACCCAGCTGGAGGAGCAGTTTTACCTGCAGGCACTGAGGTTGCCCAACCAAACCCACCCAGACACGGTAAAGGCCATTCCAGCTGCCAGGGACCCCGGGCATCCGCGCTCCCGCTTTCCCTCTGACACGCTCCTCTTCCTGCAGCCTGCTGGGGACGAGAGCCAGGCTAGAGTGCTCCGTGTAGTGGGCGACAAGCCAGGTGAGTCGCACCCCAGGGCCCAAATCCTTCACTGGGTAGCCCACCCTGGCATGGGCACAGCATGGTTAACTTGGTCCTCACCCTCTGAGGCTTTTCTCCCAGATCCTGTGTGTCTTTCTGTCTGATCTCTCCTCTCTCTCTCATCTCTCCTTTTCCTTCTGTTTCTTTCTCTCCTCCTCCCTCTCATCTCCCCTTTCTCCATTTTCTCACCGTCCCTCCCTCCCTTCCCCCATGACCCACTCTCCCCTCCTTGCTCTCTAATCCCCCTCTCTCCAATTCACCTCTCTTCTTTCTTACCACATTGCTTTTTATATACACCCAGTATTCTCCTTCCGACCCCGAGGCCACCTGGAAATTGGCGAGAAACTGGACATTATCCGGCAGAAGTGAGCCCCCACCCCCCACTCCCTGAGTCTCACCCCCTCTTACCCCGTCACCCCACCCTAGCAGCTGGCAGCTAGCTCTGTCCTGAAGCCTTAGGCTACAGGGTGGAATGCCATGGCTGCACCTGCCCAAGATGAATATTTGATGTCAGGCCCGCTTAGCATCTGGGCCTCTGCCTCCTGGGTACTGGAGTCCTCTCCCCACCCACCCTGGCCCACAGGCACTGTTGGTTTGTCTGCCTGTCTGTCTGTCTGTCTCTAGGCGCCTGTCTCACGTGTCTGGACACCGGTCCTATTACCTGCGTGGGGCTGGGGCCCTCTTACAGCACGGCCTGGTCAACTTTACCCTCGGCAAGCTTCTCAGCAGGGTATGGCCTACCTGAGGACTGCCTGGACAGGGTGTCGTTGGCACCAAGCTTCGAGGGATTAGTATGGTCAAGGGGGCTAGGAATGTAGCTCAGCTAACCGGTAGAGCACTTGCCCGCCATGTAGAAGACCCTGGGTTCCATTCCCTGGAACACACACACACACACACACACACACACACACACACACACACACACACACAGATGGTACCATACTTTATCCAGCACTGGGGAAGCTGAGACAGGAGGGTCAAAGCTTCAAGACCGATGTGGGCAACATAGTGAAACTCTGTCTTAGAAAACACCACGAATGCAGTGAGCCGCAGTTCTCACATTGGTGTGTGTTATCAACACGTTAGTTTCTAAGCCATCAGTGCTAGGTGGGT
The DNA here is from genome assembly GCF_017639785.1 of Mesocricetus auratus. Lineage (NCBI taxonomy): Eukaryota > Metazoa > Chordata > Mammalia > Rodentia > Cricetidae > Mesocricetus > Mesocricetus auratus. The sequence continues at coordinate 6,788,410 of NW_024429216.1, read as the reverse complement.
GGGCCGTGGCCTGGAGCCTGGGCCTGTAAACACGCCCCTTCCTTCTGCTGCATAGTTAGGGGCACTTGGGCAGCGCAGTGTCCTCTGTGGCAAGGAGTCCACGGGCTGACAGCAGAGTTGCTGGCCATCACAGGCTTTCGGGTTTTCTTTCTTCCTTTTCTTCTGAGACAGGGTCTCACTATTCAGCCTTAGCTGGTGACCAGGAGCTCCATGTATAGACCAGTATGACCTCAAACTCAGAGATCTTCCTATCTCTGCCTCCTTCTAAGTTTTGGGATTAAAGGTTTTCTGAGGGCATTAGGGAGCCATGGGTGGCTTCTAGCAGGGAAGGGACGTATTAGATTGAGACTTTTCAGTAGCATCCCCAGCTGTCCTCTGTATGAACTGCAAGGAAAGCTGGGTGATTGCAGCAGGAGAGTCCCAATAACAGGGTCCCAGGGCTCAGGCCTCACCTCCGTCCTCCGTGAGGTGGACTATGAGATGCAGTCACGGTCTCCTCAGGTCTTAGGTTTATGTCTCTCTTACCCTCTCCTCTCCCCAGGGCTTCACCCCCATGACGGTTCCAGACCTTCTGCGAGGAGCTGTGTTTGTGAGTGAGGCCTGAGTGACAGGCCCTCTCTCCCTGAGCTGGGTCATGGAAGTCACCCATAATTTCAGGGAGGGGGGAAATTCCAGATGCTTCTAGAGGAATGGCTGGGGTCATGACCCCCAAACAGGGGAGGCCAGGGTCACCTGACCCCTGCAACCTTCCCCTAGGAAGGCTGTGGAATGACACCAAACGCCAGCCCATCCCAAATTTACAATATTGACCCCTCCCGCTTCAAAGATCTCAACCTGGCTGGCACAGCAGAGGTGGGATTGGCAGGTGAGCGTCTGTCTGGGTGGTAGGGGGACAGCTTCCTACAGGGGACAGGTCACAGCCCTGGCGCTAACACATACAGTTGTGTGGGTTGTTGACTACTCAAAACAGAGACTCTGACATGGGATTCTACTCTAAATCCCACTATGACTTCCTATGGGATATGGCAACCCTGGCTAACCCCATCCTGCTTCTTTCTCCTCCCAGGATACTTCATGGACCACTCCGTAGCTGCCAGAGACCTGCCAGTCAGGTGACGCTCAGCTTCCTGAATCCTAGGTCTTGTGGTAATATCTCCTGCCCTCCCTGACCCAACCTCACATGCTCCTGCTAGGATGGTCTGCGCCAGCACCTGCTACCGGGCCGAGACAGACACCGGGAAGGAGCCTCGGGGGCTGTACCGAGTTCATCACTTCACCAAAGTGAGTGGTACAGACCTCGCCGACCATGCACAGGTCACCGCCACTGCCCAGGACCTCCTGACCCGGTGTCCCTGCCCTGTCCCAGGTTGAGATGTTCGGGGTGACAGCCCCTGGGCTGGAGCAGAGCTCACAGCTGCTGGATGAGTTCCTGTCCCTGCAGATGGAGATCTTGACTGAGCTGGGCCTGCACTTCCGGTGCGGAGACGGGTGGGGCTGGCGGGGGTTGAGGAGGGAAGTGGGGTGGACTTGGCTCTCCTGTCACATGCTCCTTTGCCTCCTTTCCCCTGGGTGAGGCCCCTGCATGGTGGCATCTCTGTCTGCACCGTCTTGCTTTATAGGAGGTCCCCTATCCCTAGAGTGAGGTCCAGGGTGAGGCAGGGGTGCGAAAAGGGAGCACCAGGTATCGTAAGGCCCACTCAACCTGGACACAGCTTTCCAGAAGAAGGCCACCTCTTCCCCCAGATGACTCACTGTAAAAAGAAAACTGAGAGTATGCATCCCGGTGGGGCACACCTGTAATCTCCCACTTAAGAGGCTGCGGCAGGATTTCTATGAGTTCAAAACCAGCCTGAACTATGGAGTTCCGGCCTGTCTCAAAATAACTAAGTGAATAAAACCAAAAAGGCCTGATGTAGTGGCTCGTACTTATAATCCAAGCACTTGGGAGACTGAGGCAGGAGGACTGCTGTGAGTTTGAGGCCAGCCTGGACTACATGAGACTCTATTTCAAAGGAAACAGAGACAAAGCTCAGAAAAGTACCTACTGTGCAAACGAGAACCCCAGTTCTGGTCCCCAGCACCCATCTAACAGCTGGGGGTGATGGTACGCGTCTGTAACCCTAGTGCTGGAGAGTCAGGGGCAGGTGGATCCCTGGAGCTCGCCGTGTGGCCTAGAGATGCATACCTACAGTCCCAGCACCTGTGATCAGAATCCTGTCCAAGGCCATTGTCAGCTACAGAGTGAATTCTAGGCCAGTCTGAGCTACATGAGACCCTGCCTCCAAAAACCATACAAAAAGAAAAAGCCATTAGAACTCCCATACTGGGGATGCTGTTGTAGACTTTAAGAATGGTTGAGTGAGTGGCCCACAAACTGCTGTGTGGCTGTCCGTCCTTCCCACCCCGGCCCCCCTGGGTACCACCTCCCCAGCGCCTGGTTCTCTTCCCCTGTGTCCTCCCTTTCTTTTCCTCCTTTTTGGCCTCCACTTCCTCCTCCTTTTCCACTGACCATCCTTCACGCTTGCCCAATAAATTTTACCCTGTTTCTGTTGGCCTCAGGGTGCTGGACATGCCCACCCAGGAACTGGGCCTTCCTGCTTATCGCAAGTTCGACATTGAGGCCTGGATGCCTGGCCGAGGCCGATACGGAGAGGTGAAAGCCCTGGCCTAGTGGGGAACGTGTGGTAAGACACTGGAGGATGGGCCTGTCCCCCAGAACAGCCTCTCAACCCCCCTGTTCCAGGTCACCAGCGCCTCCAACTGCACAGACTTCCAGAGCCGCCGTCTGTATATCATGTGTGAGGCGGAGGCTGGGGAGCTGCAGTTCGCACACACGGTGAGGCCCACACTGCGTCTCCACCTTCCCATCCTCTGCAGCATCTCCCACCCCACCCCCCAGGGCCAGGACAAAGTCAGAGCCTGGTCCTGAGCACACCCTTCTCCCAGGTGAATGCCACGGCCTGTGCTGTTCCCCGAGTCCTCATTGCTCTTCTGGAGAGCAACCAGCAAAAGGTGAGAGATCTCCCAAGCCTGCAATCTCGGGTTTGACAGGAGGACTGCAGGTTCAAGGCCTGCCTGGGAATCTTTACTATCTCAAGTTTAAAAGTAAAAAAAAAAAAAGGCTGGGGGTGTGGCTCAGTGGTAGAGCTCCTGCCTAGAATCCCCCAGTGAGGGCCTGGGGGCGTGGCTCAGTGGTAGAGCCCCTGCCTAGAATCCCCCAGTGAGGGCCTGGGGGCGTGGCTCAGTGGTAGAGCTCCTGCCTAGAATCCCCCAGTGAGGGCCTGGGGGCGTGGCTCAGTGGTAGAGCTCCTGCCTAGAATCCCCCAGTGAGGGCCTGGGGGCGTGGCTCAGTGGTAGAGCTCCTGCCTAGAATCCCCCAGTGAGGGCCTGGGGGTGTGGCTCAGTGGTAGAGCCCCTGCCTAGAATCCCCCAGTGAGGGCCTGGGGGCGTGGCTCAGTGGTTAAGAGTTACCCAGCATGGGGGAGATCCTGGGTTCACCTGGCAGTACTGAGAAGCCTGAGTTTGGGACTTCCACCAGCAGCTGAGGGGAAAGTTGGAGGAAGGGTAGCCTCCTGATAACTGCTCTGTCCCCAGGGTGGTTCCGTCCTTGTGCCTGCTGTCCTCCAGCCCTACGTAGGCACTGACCGGATCACAGCCCCCACCCATGTGCCTCTCCAGTACATCGGCCCCAACCAGCCCCAGAAGCCCAGACTCCCTGGCCAGCCCACTGCCGGCTGACAGCTGACAGCTGTCAGCTCTAGAGGCCCCAGGCACTTAGAGCCTCTGCCCTGGAGCTGGCCCTGGTCTTTGTACTTGTCACCTCCCCTCCTGAACTCCTGGGTCTGTATCTCTTTCTTCCCGGCTACTGAATTATTGTCAGTGGCCCCTACTGTCGCTGGCTGTCAGCCAGAAGCGTGTCCCGGCCTGTGATATGAAGGGCACCTGAGAAGAGCCCCAGAACCCCATCCAATTTCACAATAAATGGTCACAAGACCAGTCTCCTGGGTCTGAGAGAGACGTGCTAGGTGGCTGCTTCCCAGCGGCATCGTTCAGGCACCTGTGGCAGCCCACAGGGCTCCAGCTGGGTGGCCTAAGGTCCCAGGGGAACCTAAAGGATGCCAAGGCCTCTCTTTCTGTGGGACAAGAAGGCCGTCATCCTCTGATGCCTCAAACTGAGCCATCTTTATCCTTATCCTTTGGCCAGTGGTCCCCAGCTCTCTATTTCCCATCCCAGAGCCGATCCCCAGACACCTTTGCACCTCACCCCTGCACAGGCTCTCCAAGCCCTTTGCCTACCCTAGCTCCTCCCCTGGTGATCTCCCTCAGTGCCTTAGGCAGCTCCAGCCAATCCTCGGGCTAGCCTCGGCGTTTTCCCACCACTCCAGTGGGTTAGCAAACCTGAGGCTTCACCTTCGAATGTTCCAGGGTCTGCCAGCTGCCCTCTTCCTCCTTCCTCGGCCCTCTTCGGCAATTGGCCACTTATCTTCCACCTGGCTAGTCACAGAAGACTTCCTTGTCTCTGCTCCCTGTGAGCATCCGAGTTGGGTGTGGCCCCGACTGTTCAGGGTGCTCTGGTGGCTCCAGCAGAGTAAAGGGCAGGAGTTGCCATGACTTCCTCCTCTGCCAGACTCACTGCTGACCTTTTCTACATGTATCTGCAAATGTGGACCGTCCGGTTTCTCAAACGTCCGCTCCAGCAGGGCTGGGACACTGGCCGGTTTACTCACTGATGTAGACCCAGGTCTACGGAGAAGAGTTGGCGTACAGTGTCTAGTGGAAGTTACTAGGGGAATCAGGTCCTGTCTCAAAAAATAAATTACTGGAGTCTGGTATGGTGGCATACATCTGTGGGGGGAGGGGGGCTGAGGCAGGAAAATCAAGAATTAAAGGTTTGCCAGGTGTGGTAGTGCAGACCTTTAGTTTTGGTACCTGGGAAGTAGAGGCAGGTGGATGGCTCTGAATCTGAGGCTAACCTGGTCTACATACCAAGTTCCAGGCCAACCAGAGCTACACGGTGAGACCCTGGCTTAAAGTGAACTGAGCCAGGTGGTGGCACAAACCTTTAATCAGGTGAGTCTCTGATTTGGAAGCCAGCATGGTCTACCGAGTGAGGTCCAGGACAGCCAGGGGTGTTACACAGAGAGATTCTGTCTTGGGAAAAAAGCTCGAGATGTCTCAGCAGTTAAGAGCACTCACCTGCTGCCTTTTCAGAGGACTCAAGTTCAGCTCCCAGTGCTGCATCTGGTAGCTCACAACAGCTTGTAACTCCAACTCCAGCTGCTTTGATGCCCTCCTCTGGACTCCACGACCGCTTGCAGTCACATGAGTACACACCCATGGCCACACACATGACAATCTAAAATTAAGGAGTTTCCAGCTAGTGCAGTCTCTCTAGCAAGACCCTGTCTCAGAAAAGCAAAACTAGCCGGGCATTGGTGGCACACACCTTTAATCCCAGCACTTGGGAGGTGGAGGTAGGCAGATCTCCGTGAGTTCGAGGCCAGCCTGGTCTACAGATCAAGTTCCAGGACAGCCTCCAAAGCAATACAGAGAAACCCTGTCTCAGAAAAAAAAAAGAAAAGAAAAGCAAAACTAGCTTACTGGATATTATTTATTTGTGCTGGTTCACACTTGGAACACCAGCACTTTGGAAGCTAAGGCGGGAGGATTGCCACAAATTTGAGGTCAGCCTGGGCTACATAGCAAGACCCTGCCTTCCCAAAACGAAAGAAAGAAAAGCAAGGGGAAAAGTTAAGGCTTTCTGTGAAAAGTACTATGCTAATCAACGACCTGAGCTCTGATCCTTGGAACCCAATAAGAGCCATGAGCTCTTGTAACCCAAGCACTAAATGGACAGTCAGTCGGATCCCAGGGGCTTCCTGGTCAACTGGTTTATCTAAAAAGTCTAGCTCCAGGTTCAATGAGAGACCCTGCCTCAAAAACTCAAGTGAAGAGCAACAGAGGAAGACAGCAGCCTCCACAGGTACACACGCGCACACGCGTGCGCGCGCACACACAGAGTACTGGGGTGGCATGCAGCCTTGTGAAGTTCCCAGTGCAGGGCACTGCCCAAGCACTCCTCATAGTTCACCCTCACCCAAAAGCTCTGGAGTGGGCTGTCACCAAAACTTTACAAACCATAAGAAAGCTTAAGCAATTGTCCCAGCACTGCCCAGCTAGTGGATGATGGACATGGACTTGGCCAGAAGGAGTTTGTACCACAGAGGAGATAGATTTAGAGGATCCACTTCCCAGATGAGAGTTGCTCAGTTCCCACGTGAGTCTCTGGAGACAGCTTTCTCCCAACCCCACCCCGTGCTCCTGGGCCAGAAGCCCGGAGGGGTGCATGCTTGAGTGTTGGTTCCCATGAATAATTGAGGGTCCTGCAGCGCCCCACAGCTGTCCCCACTCTCTGAGCCGGGGAGGGGTGACGTCATCTCCCCTGCCGGGCCCCTGCACCCGGGTTATAAGGCTGGGGCTATCCACTCAGTGGAGAGGTCCCTGTACGGACTCCCCACCATGCTGCGCCGTGCACACACCTCCGTGGCGCTGCTGCCCCTGCTGCTGGCCCTGCTGCTGGGGGCTGGTGAGTCCGGAGTCCGCAGGGCGATTAGGTGACAGGCAGTAGACCAGGGGTCGGGCTATAGACAGGCAGCTGAACTTACAGATTGGGGACAGCACACCTGGCAGGTGCCAGGCTGGTGGGCTGGGCTTCCGGGGGAGTTGGGATCAGTACCACGGACAGTGCCTGCTTCTTCCTCTGCAGTCTCCCCGGCTCCCCTGGCGCCCAGACCCTCCAAGGAGGAGGTGAGAGAGAAGCCCTTCTTTGCCCTCTCCACCCCGTTGGGTCCCTCTACCCAACCCTTCCCAGGACCCCCACCTCTTGGTTCTTTAGTCCTCGGTTTTCCCACTCCCTTGCTCTTGACCTCCCTCTGACTTTTCCTCTCAGCTAACCCGCTGCCTAGCAGAAGTCGTCATGGAGGTGCTGACCCTGGGCCAGGCCCAGAGGGGCCCCTGCACAGCTCTGCTCCACAGAGGTAGGGATGCCTTGGTTCCCCTCAGACTCCAACATCCTCTCTACCCTTGCACTGGCCCACAGCGCACGGTGGGAGAGTTAGTTCTCCGGCCTGGGTTAGTGTAGTACTCCTCACACCCCACACACTCCACCTGAACGTGCCTGGCTCCTGTCAAGCCCCCTGCAGCATAGGGACTGGGGCAGAGAGCATGCACAGCCCGTGACACCCCCTCCCAGTGCCAAGCAGTTCCCTTCATGAGCTGGGGCGGACCCAGGACTCTTCGGGACCTCCATTTCTCAGTTGGATGCACAAAGAGCACCCGATCTTTCCCTGCCAGAGATATTTGAGAGAGAGCCCCATGGCTGTGTGTCCCTTGAGGAGAAGAGGTTGCTGGGTGGGGACTTCACCAAGCAGGAGGCTGGAAAGGTGAGGGACGAGGAAGAGGAGGAGGAAGAAGAGAGGACCCACAAGTCTGAGGCACGGGAACAGGCCATCCGCACACAGCTCCACAGCCAGCTCCGCCAGGAGGAGGAGGAGGGGGAGGAGGAGGAGAGCCATCCAGCGAAGACCTTCGAGCGCATGTGGGAGCAGCATCTAGAGGGTGCCAGGGGCCCCCAGAAGCGGGTGGCCGAGAAGGCCAGCAATGAGGAGACAGCCCAGTTCCGGGCAGAGGAGAAGGGCGTGCAGCTGCTGGGCGGAGGCCGCCATCTGTGGCAGGATGCTGAGATGGTCGGGGGAGACAGGCATCAAGAGTCTTCTCACCATCGTCACCACCTGGAGCAGGCAGACACCAAGACCAAGCAGGAGGAAGAGGCAGAGGAGGTGACGGCTTCACAGCAGGTGAGTGGAGGGGCCACTCCAAGGCCACCCAAGGGGGTCTCTCCCAACACCTCCTAGTGAAACCACCATGAAATGAAACCACCATGAAATGAAACCACCATGAAATGAAACCACCATGAAATGGGTCAGAGGGAACAAGCATGCACCAGGATTAGGTAGCAACGCCCAAACAAGGACAGTAACCAGGGAGACACCACTAATTACCACTGATTACCCAGAAGCATCAGCACCAGCCACCACTGCCAGTCTGTACCAAGTCAGTCGGCTCCCACTGAAGCCAGCAGCCACTCTCCCGGTTCACTAGGCTGGTGACAGATACCATTGGCTAAGTCATGTAAAGTTAAGTATGTCCCACAAGCCAGCAAGGAGCCCAGCGACCTGAGTTCAATCCCATATGGCAGATGGAGAGGTCTGACTCCCACAGGGTGTCCTCTGACCTCTCCGCATATGCCGTGATACATATATGCAAATACACACCCACAATAAACAAGCATAAACTTTTTTTAAAAATTATGGGCTGCGAGATAATTTAATTCCCAGGGTCCATGTGGTGACTCCATTTAAGGGGACCCTCTCCTGGCCTGCAGGGGCACCAGGCAGATATGTGACATACAGACATAGATGCAAACAAAAACTCAAAGTTTCCTTTTAAATGAATTAAATATAACCTCTGTTGGGAGCAATCAAAATGGCCGTCACATCACAGATGCATCACACAGGGCGGATGTAGGTCCTAGGTAAAGTGTATGCCTAGCATGCTCGGGCCCTGGGTTCAATTCTAAGCACTACATAAACCAGTTGTGATGACACACATCTGTAATCCCAGCACTCAGGAAATGTGGACTTCCATGCTGGCTAGGTGGGCAAAAAAGGCAGTAGCCATCGCCGACCATGACAGACAGCTAGGGGGGGTTCAAGCCAGCAGTGTATGAAGTAGCAGGTTGGAGTCACAGTGGCCACAGAGTGGCGACCATGTTTCTGACCTCCCCCAGGAAGACGATGTGGAGCGGCTGGAGCGCATGAAGGAGCAGCTGAAGGAGGCCAGCGCCATGCTGGGGGAGGCCCTTGGGAGGGAGGGCGGAGCCCACTCCAAGCTCTCCCTTTCCCATACCCCCTAAGGCTCAGGACTGCTGACCTGAGCTCCCCTTCCATCCGCCAGGAACTGGGAAGCAAGAGTGTGCCTGAGAACCAAGCCCGAGAGTCGTCTGAATGGGGCAGGGGCTGAGTTCAGCCGACTCGGGACCCCGCCCCCGCCCTCCACCCCTGAATAAAGTGCAAAGCAAACCCCGTGGCTCAGCTCCCAGCTCTGGAGGAATGGGTCCTGAAATGAGCAGAAAGGCACCATCAGTGTAGCTCTGGCTTCAGGTCTAAACTTTATTAAACTGGAAACTATATTAATATTAGAACTTAAGTCAGGCGGGGCTGGAGTCATCAGGAAGAGGTTTGGGTGCCGGGGACGGAGGTGGCCGGTTTTGGCTCCTGCCACTGTGGACCACAATGTCATCATATTCATCCTGGGGACAGAGAGGGATAACACAGGGTCAGGTGGCAGCCACCTTGCCCACTGCCCAGGGCACAGCACTTCATGGGGTGTCACTGCGACGCCTGTGTCCCCTTGCCCCCATTACCATTCTCACTCTCAATGCACTGTTGGGTTCTTTGGTAATGTCCCCTCACCGCCGCCTGAGGTCTTTCTCTACCCTCAGGGTTCTGACCACTCTGACCAAGGTCACCTCCCTACAGCCCAAGTTCTGCATCTCCTGCTCCCAAAGTCACCTCCCATGCTGAGACCCTCCCTACCTGTGTTCCAACCACCTCAGGAGGAAGTCTAACTTGGCCTCAGACTCCCAGACATCCACCTGCCTCTGCCTCCTGAATACTGAGATTCAAGGCTAATGGCGTGCGCCACCATGACAGATGGTCTTAGCTCTTCAGCCACCACAGCCACCCTGGCCCAAGTCTATAAGTTTCCCCACATCTCATGTCCAAGTCCCTGACAGCATCCACCAAGATTTGCCCTGGCCCCTCCCGTTGGGACGCCCGCTCCTGACTCACGCCCTCATCTCTGCTGTCGCTGTCACTGTCACTGCTGCTGCTGCAGGGGCTAAGCTTATCATCCTCATCCTCAGGTTCAGCGGCTCCGTGTGCCCGGAGGAGGTGGGCAAGGATGGGGTTGGGCCGGAGCAGGGCGCTGCCCAGTGGGGTGCGGCCCCCATACATGCGGGCAGTAGGGTCAGCGCCAGCCTTCAGAAGGAGCTCCAGTACACTAGCTGTCTGCGCTTCCACCGCCAGGTGCAGAGGGGTCCGGCCACATGTGGGCTCCTGTGGGACACGCCAGATCAGTGAGGGAGTCGGAACAGGGGACAGCGCCTTCACCCACACTGGCCCACCATAGTGACTCACCGCTTTATTGAGGTCAGCTCCAGCATCCCTGAGCAGCCGGACCATCTCTGCATCTTTGTGGATGACAGCCACATGGAGTGGGGTGTGGCCTGGGGACAGAGCAACCGGTGTCAGATAAGCTAGGGAGCCTCAGCCCTGCCACACCCTAGAGAAAGGCCATCTTAGCTAAAGATGCCACATTTGGGGGCTGGCTCCTGAATTCCAGAACCAAGTCTTTGGTCTTCCTTCACAAAGAACAGGGAATGCCAGCCCCAGCATCATAAATAAAACAAACAAGGACAATAACAATAGAAGTCACACAAAGGGCCTGGGACACTGCCTACCAGATGACCTTAGTTCTTTTCCCATGAGGCCTGACTGAGGAGGGTAAGCTCCGCACCATCTGCCCAAGGCTGGGAGCGAGAGATGGGTCCTCCTACCCTGGACAGGCTGGGCTTATACTTGGGAACAGTTCTGGAACAAAGGCACCTTGCAGACGGGTAGCCTAGGCTCTACCACTGTCCCCTGGCATTTCTGGACCTGTGGGTGGCAGGTCTGGGCTACAAGTGGTTTGATGACAAGGTCTGGAGAAGAGAAGCCCTGTCTGTCCAATTCTTCACACTCCCGAGACTGAGTGGAGGTCCTCAGTCCCAATGCTGGATTCCTGGGACCTAGGGATGCTTTTGCTTTCGGGTTCTTTATGAAACAGGGCTCACTATGCAGCACAGCCCGAACCTGATCTCACGTTTCTGCTCCTGGGTTTTGTCACCCTGAGATGGGTGTTTGTCTGAGACGGGGTCTCCTGAACCTAGACTGACGTCAAACTAGAAAGCACCAAGGATAACTCTGAGCTCCTGACCCTCTTGCTTCCGCGTCCCAAGGGCACCGCCATGCCCAGTTTACGCTGGGGATCGAACCCAGGGCTCGACACATGCCGGATAAGCATCCATAGCCTGAGCTACATCCGAAGCCAGCGGCTAGGTTTCAAGTAGGGTGAGAGGAGCAGGTGGTTTGTTTCCCTGGCTCTAGCCAGAGGCTCTCGTCCTGCCCGGGCCCCTCACCCTCATAGTTTTCAGCTTCGAGCTGCAGCTTCCAGTCTTCATCACTTGGCTCCTCTTCCATCTCTGGGCTGGGTTGGGGGTTCACAGCATCAAGGGTATGGCCGGTGTCTGGGGAACTGTCCTGGCTCTCAGTGAGGTAGGTATCGGAGACATCCCTTGGGCGTCTGGGGCGGGGCTGGAGCAGCGCGCATGCGCACGTGTGTGCCCTCACCCGGCAAGCCAAGTGCAGAGCGGTGTGGCCCCCTCTCTCAGCCACCAACACTCCAGCTCCGGCTGCATACAACTTCTCTACCGTGGATGCCTCCCCCAGGATGGCCGCTAGGTGCAGGGCTGTCTACAGACACAGAGGGGAAGGGTTAGGGCCACACACACACAACCCTGGACCCGGCTGCCTACAGGCCCATTCCCCGGGGGCTCACTTGGCCTAGGTCATTCTGCAGATCCAGGTACTCAGTGCCGGCAGAGAAACCCAAGAGGAAGTCCAGGAAGGGCTCATGCTGATGGATCACCGCCAAGTGCAGGGCCCTGGGGGCAGAGGCAGAGGTCAATAAACACAGAGCGTCTACTGTGTGCTGCAAACTGTGGCCACAATTGGAAACACTTCAGTGTCCCGGAGAGCTAGGGACAGCAGTGAATACAGCAACTTTCTGTGTCTGCTGCTGGGCGTTCTGAGATAGGAGAAGGGTCTTCATAAATTCCCCAGGCTGATCCTGAGTTCAAGTTTCTGACAAGCTTGTGAAAGATGGCCCAGCTGCCAACTTTGTTTTCTCAGTGTTTATTAAAGAATTTAGCCAGCTGTAGTAGCTCAAATTCCAGCACCCGGGGAAGGTGAGGCAGGAGGATTGTGCTTCAGGCCAGACTGGGTTACACAGTGAGTTCTAGACCAGCAGGATCAAATACTAAATAGTGAAATTCTGTCACCAGAAAACAACAACAAACAGGCGTGGTGGCACACGTGAGAGGTAGAGGCTGCAGGATCTGTGAATTCCAGGCTAGTCTGTCTGCATGGAAAATTCCAGGTCAGCTAGGGCTACATTGTGAAACCTTGTCTCAAATGAAAACAAGTGAAGAGCAACTGAGGAAGACAGTGAACACCAATCAATGGCCTCCAAACTCATGCACGCGCGCGCGCGCGCGCACACACACACATATATACACACACACACACACACATACATAAACACACACAGACACACACACAAACACACACATACACACACACATATACACACAGACACACACACAGACACACATACATAAACACACACAGACACACACAGACACACACACAGACACACACATACACACACACAGACACACACACAGACACACACAGACACACATACATAAACACACACAGACACACACAGACACACACACAGACACACACATACACACACACAGACACACACACACAGACACACACAGACACACATACATAAACACACACACACACACACATATATACACACACAGACACACACACACAAACACACACATATACACACAGACACACACACATATACACACAGACACACACACAGACACACACATATACACACAGACACACAGACACACACACACAAACACACACACACAAACACACACATATACACACAGACACAGACACACACACATAAACACACACATAAACACACATACACACACAGACACACGCACATACACACACACACACAGACATACACACACAGACAGACACACACACACAGACAGACACACACACACTCAGACACACACACTCAGACACACACACTCAGACACAGACACACAAGACACTCACACTCAGACACACACACACTCAGAGACAGACATATAGACACACACACACTCAGATACAGAGAGACAGACACACACAGACAAACACAGACACATAAACACAGACACACATACATACACAGACACACACACATACACACATACACACACAGACATACACACTCAGACGCAGACACACAGACACACACACTCAGACACAGACACACACACATACTCAGACACAAACACACACACAAACACACACAATGGAACAGACCTTCAAATTACATGAAGCAGCCAGGTGTTCATAGTACGAGCCTTTAATCCCAATACTCAGGAGGCAGAGGCAGAGTTCGAGGCCAACCTGGTCTACAGAGAGAGTTTCAGGACAGAGAAACCCTGTCGCTAAAAACAAAAACAAAAACAAAAACAAAAAAAGCTGAGGCTGTCGGGCCAGCTGACCTCACCTATGCGTTGAGCGCTGGCCTAGTGAAAGACTCTCAAAAGGAAACAGCCCAAGGTTACCTCCCGACTACACACACACGCTGGGACAATGATGCACAGGTGGGAAGTCAGAGCAAGAGGACGAGAAACTCAGGGGTACCCTCAGCTACACAGCAAGCTCAAGGTCATCATGAGACTGCCCCCCCAAAAAAGGAAGAAAATCACAAAACTCAAGTCCAAAGCAATCAGAATAAATTAATAAAGGAACAAGGACCAGTTCACATAGAAAGTGAAAACTAAGAAAATTAAGGAAACTACACCTGGTTCTTTAAAATTGCTTATTATGTTCCCCTCATGGGTCAGGCACTGACTCATTGGACAAACGCAAAAATCACAAAGGACAAAAAGTCCCAGGTACAACCCCTTACATAGCCTTTCACCACAGCTGACCCTTCTCCCCCGTTTAGCTACCTATAAAAACTTCCCACTTTTTAAAATTATTTTTCAATCTCCCTCTCCTTTTCCTCTTTTTCTTTTCTTTTCTTTTTTTTTTTTTTTTTTTGTTGTTGTTGTTTCGACTTGTTTTTTGAGACAGGGTTTCTCTGTGTATCTTTGACTGTCCTGGAACTCGCTCTGTAAGCCAGGCTGGCCTTGAACTCACAGAGATCCGCCTGCCTCTGCCTCCCGGGTGCTGGAATTAAAGGCATGCGCCACCAACGCCTGGCTCTTTCCTCTTTTTTGATACCGGATCCTCCCAGGCGGTTCTCAAACTAGAGATACTCTTACCTCAACCCCTTGCGTGCTGAGATTACAAATGTGCAACATCATACTCAGCCCAACTGAATACAGGTGGTCGTTAGAGAGAACCGTTTGGAAATGAGATTCTTAATTTTACGTAGCTCTGGCTGGCTGGGAACCCACTTTGTAAATCAGGTGGCTTCAAACTCACAGAGATCCGCCTGCCTCTGCCTCCGCGGAGCTGGGATTAAAGGCGTGCGCCACCACGGCCCCGGCAACACCTCAATTTCTTAATTGCAAATCAGTGCTGGAAGTGTCAGAGTCAGAGACTCAGGGCCAAAGACTAATTTGGGGAATCAAAATCTGGCTTATACAAGAGTAGCTAGAGATCCAAAACCACATTTGGAAGCAAGAGGTCAGAAGGCGTGGGTTGGACAGGCTCAGACCCGGTATGGGGATCAGTGAGTAGGATGCGGATTCCAGGAGCACAGATTTACAGTTCCAAGAAAGGTGGACACTTGACTGCGGGTGAAATCGGTCTAGTCCTTCTCACAACTTAGTATTTGGGAGTTGCGGGTCAGGAAGTCTAGCATCGGAAGTCAGAGTTAGGAACCAGAAGATAATAAGCCACGGAACCATAAGCCAGTGCAGACTTGGGTAGGATCCTACGGCTCCGTTTGGTAATTTAAGGTTTACTCACGTGTCCCCATCCTCAGTGACGTAGCCAAAGACCAGGGGCGCCCACGACAACTCCGGGCCCAGCTCGGCGCCCAGCCCCGGTCCTCCGGGAGCCGCCGCGTCGGGACCTAGAGAGCCTAAGCCGCTGTCGTACCATTCATCGGCGTCCGCAGTTTTTCCCAGGCACGCGACCCCGGCCATGGCCCAGCCACCTCGGGTGGCCCCCTGTGGTCGCCCGCCTGACGCTGGGCTCCGCCGTGAGCTCCAGCGCTTCCGCCCTGCGGGGAATTCCCCAACACGCCCCCTCATCTACCCAATAAAACTGGGCTAAATAGCTACACTCCGCCCCTGTGCATCACCGGAACCAATCAGAATAACGAGGTGTCCGCCGGCCCGCTGAGTTTCCCCACTTTTTCCAGACGCCCTTTATCAATATGGCTTCAGGCACCGGGCCTTTTGGGATTTGTAGTTCTGTGCCATGAGAGGCGCATTGTACGCTAGGGTTCCCTGGACTGCGTTGGCTGCCGGGAGTTGTAGTCCTCTAGCCTTTCTCGGCCCCCTCTTGCTTCCGGTGCCGTCACGGGACAGAGCAGTCGGTGACAGCTCCGAGGGCCCCCACCCCGCTCCCATGGCCGAGCCGGACGGTGAGTCGGGGGCCCAGGTGGGAGGGTCGGGCCGCGCCGGGGCCTGGCTTCGGGCTGCAGGCCCCGGGGCCCGAGGGCAGGCTCGGTGGGGTGGGGGAAAGGAGCTGCGTGAAGGCAGGGAGTGGGATTTGGAGGGCCGTTGCTAAGCGGTCGGTATCGCTAGGTTGTTGGGATTCTGGGGTGTGGGATTTTAAGGGTCCGTTTGCCAAGTTCTTAAGGATCGCGTTTCTCGCACTTTGGTTGCTGAGAACCCTCGTTGCTAAGGACCAAAGTTGCTACGATCCCGGTTGCTAAGGTTATCTGGTGTTAGGGGCAACTGTAGGATGTTCGGGAACCCCTGCCGCCCCTTTCTGTCTCATTCCTTCCGTTCCTGTGCCTCTCCTAAGCCTCCTACCCTCACTGCATCTCCTCTCCCGCACTCAGCCGCGGCGTCCCCTCTTGAAAAACTTGGCCCTCCCTCATTCTCCTGGCTGGCACACGCTACCATGCCCTGCCTAACTCTGAAGTCTTCCTTCAGTCCTGTGTCTCCTGCTTTCTCCTCCTAAGCCTGCCCCTCCCCAGCCTTTCCGAAACCTCACATCCTCCACTCTCAAAAATGCCTTTCCCCATCCCCGACAGTTTTTCCACCATCCCTGACTCCAGGATAACTAGTTTGGTGGGTTCTCTTGTTGCCTCCGCTGCTGTAAACCCTTCATCCCTTTAACTATTCCCTGTGCTGTAACCACGTCTGCTCCCCCTCCTCCCCAGCCTCTGACCCTCTGGAGACCCAGGCAGGGAAGGTGCAGGAGGCTCAGGTGAGATGGGGAAAAGGGGTTGGAGGGAAGGAGAGAGATGGATTTGGCTCCACATCCCACGCTGGGGGGAGGTGGCAAGGGGAGGCTTTTACCCAAGGGCCCTTGGCTTATGGTTCTGGTCCCTAATTCCGTCTGGGGATTAGGACAGCCTCCTGGGGAATGGTGGCTTCTGGGGACCGTCAAGGAAAAATGTACAACCTCCACCTCTGGTTGACCTTCCATAATGTCTTCTTTTCTTACTGATGCCCACCCCTTCCTCAACCCCTTCTGAACCTCATTTGTGCTGGGCCTGGAAGAGACAGCTTTCTAGTTTGATCCCCAAACTCACAGATTCCATGGGGTGGGGGAAATGACCTTATAGGGTTGATTTTAAAAGTAGCACAGATGGGTGTGATGTCATACACCCATAATCCCAGCACACCAGGAGGGCACAGCAAACTTTGTGGGTTGGAGAAGATTATAGAAGGGTCTAGCCAAACTCTTCCTTGGAGGAGTTCACCAGCTGATCTAGGAACAAGACCAAGATATCGTCGCCGTGTCATAAGTGAAGTGATTTAGAATTTTCTTCAATAAGATCAGATGTGGTATTCCGTGCAGAGGGCGGACACCCGGGGAGGCGAGGAGGAGGAGTAAATGTTTTCAGTAGCTGTTGCTGGGACTGTCCTTTATTGACGCTCTACCTGTACTTTAGTGTGCATGACCTCATGTGATCTCTCTGGCGTCCCAGGGAGCATAAGACCCTTTTGTGGGCACTTTACAGCAGTGTCACTTGGGCAGAGGGAAAGAGAAGGACTTGAGACCTATAGGAAAATGGGCCCTAAAGATGATGTAAATTCAGTGGGGAAGTCGATGAATCATCTCAAAGATGCTTGAAGATACTTGCCGATGCCTCCAGAGCCCCCAGAGGCCAGCTACTAGAGCAGTGGGCTCAGCCTTCCTAAGGCTGTGGCCCTTTAATACAGCTCCTGATGCTGTGGTGACCCCCAACCATAAGATTATTTTGTTGCTACTTCATAACTGTCATTTTGTAAATATCTGATCTGTAGGATGTCTGATCTTTGACCCCTGTGAAAGGGTCATTCAAACCCCAAGGGCTCTCAGCCCATAGGTCGAGAGGCATTGTACTAGACAATGCCTACAAGCACTGAATGCCAGCATGCCCATTGCTGTGGTGTCACTCTTCAAAGGGAGGCAGGTACAGAAGCTATGGTCAGCAATGCCCATAAGTGCACAGCAGAGCTATTACAGCCTGCTGTGGGCATCTATATCTTACTCGTCTAGCTCCCAAAATAAGACAATGCCAGACCAAAGCGTTTCACAGTCAGAAGAGGTTCTCAGTGGCAAAGAAGATGTGGGGTGTCAATTGCAGCATTATCCAGGCCCCGTGGCTGTCAGGAGAGGGAGTCAATGAACTATGGTTCATCATACAATGTGCTACTATGGACCCACAATAAAGAATGGGGGGGTGCTGGAACGATGACTCTGTAGCTAAGAATGTATACTGCTATTCCAGAGGACCCAAGCTCCCTTCCAAGAACCCATATCAAGCAATTCACAAGTGACTGTAACTCCACTTCCAGGGGATCTGACTACATGGGCCCTGGCACACACATGCACGAACATGTACATATACACATAATTAAATCTAAAAGAGTGAGGTGGGTCTGTGAAACATTGTTAAGTAGCATCCTCTGGCAGGACCCACATCTGTAATATCAATGAGTAAAAACCCCTGCAGAGAAAACAGCTGGGGCTCTTGCTGTTTAACAGCCACTTGGCTTGGCTTTGCCACGTGTTCATTATGCAAAGGTTCAGAAGGCTGAAAAGGAGGATTGTGGGCCAGAAGCCAGCTTGGGTGAAACAGTAAGACCCTTCTCAACGAGAAAGAAAAGCTTGTATAATACATCTCTCAATTTCTAAACTTTGCTTGTTTGTTTGTTTTGTGGGCAGGAGGTGCATGCCACAGTGCATGTGTGGTGATCTGAGGACATCTGTTCTCTCCTTCCTCCACGAGGGCCCCGGGCTCAAACTCAGGTTGTCAGGCTTAGTGGCAAGCGCCTTCCCCTGGTAAGCCCTCTTGCCAGCTCCCGTAATTTTAAAAGTCGGGTAAAGAGTCATTTTTAGAGTCAGGCATGGTGGTGACACACCCCTGCAATTGCAGCACCTCAGGTGGGTCAGGAACCTGGGGTCACCCCCAGATACATAGGAAATTGGAGCCAACCTGGGCTATGTGGGACCTTGTCTCAAAACAGCAGGAATAACAAAAGAATGTTTTTAAAAATAATTTGAAAAGGAGGTTTGGAAGCGGAGCCGGGAAGGGGTCGTCTAGGGACTTTCGAGCAGTTAGTTGATTGAGTTGGTCAGACTATTTCTGACATTACTGCAAGGCCAGCCCTGACCTAGCACCCAGCTACATGCATTTAGATGGTTCTGGAAGTCCTGTTATCTAGGCTGGGCATTAAGTGGTGAACATAGGTTAAAACAAATATCCTGCCCTGTGTGGCCGATATTATGGCACTTGGTAGATGTTTGTGATTCAGGGGGTTTTAGAGGAGAGAGGGGTGGACTGCTCTAAACAGGCTACCATATGTGGGGAATAGGAGGATCAGAAACAGAAACTGAGTCAACAAAGCCAGAGCAGGACCCCAGGAGAGGGGCCACATGGAGGGATATCGGAGGCCAAGTGGGTACACTGGAAATTGGTGTTACGGACAGGGTGGAGTAGGGAAGCCAACTAAGGGACAGTGAGGCCACTTGGCACCCCCATGGGAGCAGGAGCTGGTTTTGGAGAGATGCTGAGGCCACCTAGAGAGGCTCCCATCCGGGGACAGAGGAGCAGCATTACCAGTGACGAGGCTGCAGCCAAGCCTCGGCAGGTGGCTCAGGGACCAGCCGAGAGGGAGGCCAAGGGACTCTGCTCAGCGTCACAGCAGCCTCTGAACTGCATGGACAAGTTGAGGCCCCCGGAGGTCAACTCTGATGGTGTGGCTGTCCAGTGTGCATGCAGCCCTGGCTGGTTTCACAGTCCCTAGCATCTTGTCGGGCTGTGATGGCCAGCTGGTTACAACATCGGACGTGATCTCCAATGTCATGCAAACTTAATAGCGAGTGTGAGGCCAGCCTGGGCTACATAAACCCTATCTCAAAAAAGCATGCTAGGCGTGGTGGCGCCTGCCTCTACTTCCAGCAGTCAGAAAGAGGCAGAAACATGTGGATCTCTGAGTTCAAGGGTGTCCTAGTCTATATAAGGAACTCTAGGTCAACTAGGGATATATAGTGAGACCCTGTCAAAAGAAAAAATGGGGGCAGACATAGTGGTACATGCCTTTAAGCCCAGGAGGCGGAAACACGTAGATCTCTGGAAGTTCTGGGTCAGCCTGGTCTACAGAGCCAGTCCTAGGCTAGCCAGGGAGATCCCATCTCAAAAAAGATAAGGCCTAACATGTGAGTCACATGAGCAGACCTGGGTCCCCTCCCTATAGGCAGCCTGTCCCAGAGCCCTCGTTCTGGCCCTGCACTTCTTCAGGCCGCCTCCCAGTCAGAGCCTGACTCTCTCTGCACCAGGTGTCACCCATCCCCCCCTTCCTCCCTCCCTAACCCTCTTCTTGGGCTTGGCCATCCCACCCGCCCCTTCCAGGATTCAGACTCGGACACTGAGGGAGGAGCGGCTGGCGGAGAGGCAGAGAGTAAGTGTCTTCCTGGAGGGGGGCTGGGAGGCCTCTGGCTCTGGGGTTGTAGGGCAGGGTTCTGGGGTTGCTCCCAAAGTGGGTAATAATGGACTTGGTACTGGAGGCTGCTGGCTGTGGGAGACGTTGGGGCTTCAGTGGTAGGAGGAAAAAAGATTGCCCGGTTGGGGTGAGGTCTTTGGGCCCAATGCCCACCTGGCACTGTCTCTCTTGTTGTTGGTCAGTGGACTTCCTGCGGAATCTGTTCTCCCAGACCCTGGGCCTGCGCTCCCAGAAGGAGCGGCTGCTGGATGACCTGAGCCTCGAAGGAGTGACCCGTTACATGCAGAGCGAGCGCTGTGAGTCCCCCATTGCCCGGCCACCTCTCCCACTCCTGGCCCCAAGTGACTTCAGGTCTGGGCAGCAAGAAACAGCTGCTGAGTATGGTACAGACCTGGAACTCTGAGCAGATGTAAAAGCACGCTTTCAGGGTTAGCCACAGCTGTATGGTGCATTTAGGGCTAACCTGAGCTCCATGAGAGCTTTTCTAAAATTAAAAAAATTGGAGGAAACCCAAGATGTACAGATGGCTTACTAGTTAAGACCACTGGCTGCTTTTCCAAAAGACCTGGGTTGGATTCTCAGGACCCACATGGTGGCTCACAACCTTCTGTAACTCCAGTCCCAGGAGAGTCTACTTATGGCCACTGTGGGTGTCAGTTATGTACCTAGAACACAAACATTCACTCAGACAAAGCCCCTGTACACTTAAAAAGACACTCAGCCAGCTCTTCAGGAAACTTAGGCAAGAGGATCATGAATTTGAGGGCAGCCTGGGCCGTATTAATAAGATTGTTGACTCAAAGAAAGAAAGAAAGGCAGGCAGACAGACAGACAGACAGACAGACAAGAAACCTAGCTCCAAAATGGAGCACACGAACCCTAAGCATTAGAGGTGATGGAGTGAGGTAACATTGTTCTCAAGCCCCAAGTCTGACAAAAGTGTGTGTGTGTGTGTGTGTGCGTGCGTGCGTGCGTGCGTGTGTGTGTGTGTGTGTGTGTGTGTGTGTGTGTGTGTGTGTGTGCGCGTGCGTGCGTGCTTGCATGCTCAGCTCCACACAGAAAACTAGCCAAGCTCCAACTCCAGGGGCACCTTTTACCAGGCACAGGGACCTAGACTGAGTCACGAGACCGCCCTGCCTTCTGCCTCCTCTGAGTTCCCTGTGTCTGATTGGCCAGACCTGAGTCACTGCTTAGTTTTTAAGGGGTGGAACAAGTGGGTGCTGAGGATGGAGCCCAGGGCCCCTCATACTAGGCAAGCACTCTACCATGGAGCTGCAGCCCCAACCCTCCTTCTGCTTTGTGTTCTGAATGGGTGTGAATCTTCTGTACAGTCCCCTGAGGTTGATCAGCCCTCCTCAGCCTCCCAAATAGCTGGGAATATGGACCAGCACCAACAGGCCCTAGCCTGTTAGTGGTAATACCTCTGGGGTGACTCAGGGTGAGGCTTAGGAAATTAACAGAGGTGTGATGTACCCCGTGTGCTGGCGCACCTGCAATCCCAGCTACTCTGGAAGCTGAGGCAGGAGGGTCTAATTCAAAGTCAGCCTGGGCTCCATTAAAAAAAAAAAGGAAATAGAGACTGAGGAAATATCTCAGTCTACAGAGCGCTGCCACCCCGGTATGTGGACCTGGGTTTAATTCCCCACACCCAATAAGAAGCTCAGTGCTTGTGAGCCCAGGGCTGGGGAGACAGAAGGAAGAGGATCCAAGCCGAGACCAGATCCCAGTGAGAGACCCCGTCTTAAAGATCATGATGGGGATCTGCAAGACATCTTAGCACGTAAAGGCACTTATCACCAAAGCGATGGCCTCAGCTGGGTGCCTGGACCCATGTGATAGAAGAGAGATGATTCTCAGAGCTTGTCCTCTGATCTCTACACCTTTGCTGGGGCACACACTCACAAAGAAAGGTGTAAAAACAAATCCAAACAGGTGAGTGGTTCCTGAGAAATATCACACACGCACGCACGCGCACACACACACACACACGCACACACGCACGCGCACACACACACGCACGCACACACACATACACACGCACGCGCACACACACACGCACGCGCACACACATACACACGCGCACGCACGCGCACGCACGCGCACGCACACAGACATACACGCACGCACACACGCACACACACACGCACGCACACACGCACGCACGCACGCTCGCTCACTCACTCAAAAGAGAACCCAATCCCTTGAGAGCTGTGGATGTGTTCTCTATGGTATTATTACAGGAAGCCTGTCTCAGATGTGCTCTTTAGAGACCAGCTAGCTGGGTCACCATGAAATTTATATTTCTTTTAAGATTGAGTCACCAAAGTCTGGGAAACCAGGCCCTCGAGGTCCTCGGTGGGAACAATGGAGCTTTGAGGGTCCTGAAGAGCCCTTTGTTGAGGCCACCATCTCCAGTTTCCCCTTCGCCCAGCTGCGGTCTCCCTCCCTGGCAGCCAGGCTCAGCAGCTGAGCCTCTCTCTCCTACCACAGGCTGGGCAGCCTCCTGCAGAGAGAGCCCCAGGAGTGGCAGGGTCCGTTTTCCTTCACCTTCTTACAATCAGGTCTTAGAGTCACTAACCTAACCTATCAGGTGAGGGACTTAGGATAAACAGTGATTAATCAGGCCCGTCTGTTTGCTAGGCTCTGGGCCAAGGACTTCCCAGGCATCCTGTACCTAATTATCACAGCAGAGCTTCGAAGTCTTTCTAGAAGTTAGCTGAACAAAAGAGGAAACTGAGGTACAGCAAGGTTGTGACTTGGTGTACACATCTGGCAAGTGGCACAGTCAGGATTTGACACCAGGGCCCTTGAAGCCAGGTCTTGCTCTGTAGCTGTGGCTAGCTTTGAACACAAGATTATTTTGCCTCAGTCTCCTAAATTTGGGTATTACAGACTACAGTCAGGAACATCCTAAAGAAGCTGGGTACCTAGGCTGTGGCTTTTTAATTTTTTAAAACATTTTTGTTTTGTTCTTTTTTGAGGTTTCTCTGTCCTGCAACTCACTCTGTAGACTAGGCTGACCTCGAACTCACAGAGATCCACCTGTCTCTGCCTCCCCAGCGCTGGGATTAAAGGCGTGCGCCACCATGCCCGGTTTAAACCTTATTTGTGTTTGCTGTGTGTGTTAGTGTGCGTGCATGTGTGCTGTTGTGTGCTTAGCAGAGGACAGCTTTCAGGCATCATCTTTCTCCTCCCCCATGAAGTTTCTCAGAATCAAACTCAGACATGGCAGCAAGTGAGTGCCTTTCCCGCTGAGTCATCTCACCAGCCCCTGGGGCAGCCTTTGACCTTTGTTCCTACTTGTTGTCCCCTAAGCAGAACACCCCAGGGGTGCCCAGTTCGTGGGACACCACACTTGTGTCTGTCCATCAGCTGACAGACAGATGCCAGAGCTCTGTTTGGCTGGGCTCCCTGCCAGCCAGCAGCTGAGGCAGCAAGGAGCCTGTTTCTGCCCAGTGTGTGCTTGCGAATGGGTTCAACTGTATCACTCCCATATTCCTTTTTTCTTCCTCTCTTTCTTTTTCCCGAGACAGGGTTTTTCTGTGTGGCCCTGGCCGTGTCTGTCTCCTGGGTGCCACCACTGCCTGGCACCCATCTTCTTTTCTAAGAACTGTTAAAAACCGGGAGCAAAGCCCACATAAGAATACAAACCCAGTCTCGAAAAAACAAAAACAAAGCAAGCAAGCAAACAAACAACCAACCAAAAGAATACAAGCCATGGGTCTGAAGAGATGTAACACAATTGAGGGTCTGCAGCTGTAGCTCAGTTGGTAGAGTGCTTGTTCAAACCTCAGCACCGAATACAAACTGGGCATGGCCAGACATGGTGGCATGCATCCTCCATCCCAATGCTCGGGAGGTAGAGGCAGGTAGATCACTGTGCGTTCGAGGACAGCCAGGCTCATCGTGGGACCCTGTCTCTATGAAAGAAAAGAAAAGCCAGGCATGCTAGTGCATGCCCGTAATCCCAGCACTTGGAGATGGGAGCAGGAGAATCAGGAGTTCAAGGTCATCGCTGGCTGCACAGTGAATTTAAAGCCCTCCTGAGACCCATGAGATCCTGTTAAGGGGGGGGTATTTAGTGCAGTTGGCTCAAAGGGGCAGGCTGTGTGGTGGCTTTCCTGTGAACAGAGCAGTCTGGTGCAGGGCTCTGCATAACTGAAGCCTGTGTCTCATCCCGTCGCCTGGGAGACTGAAGCAGGAGGCTCACAACCAAAAATAGCAGCAGGCATGCTGGTGTACACCATAACCTACACCCAAGAGTACAGGCACCTTCAAAGGCCAGAGGCTTTGGGTCCCATGGAGCTGGAGGTAACAGCTGGCTGTGCACCGTTATGACTGTGCCCTGCCTGACGTGGGTACCGGACTCTGAGCTCAGGTCCCCTGGAAAAGCAGCAAGTGCTCTTAACCTATCCAGCCCTCATCTTGCTGTTGTTGTCTTGTTTTTGGAGACAGGGCCTCCCTTCCTTGCACTGACTGACTGGAACTCACTATGTAAACCAGGCTCTCTCACAGAGATCTGCCTGCCTCTGTCTCCCCAGAGCTGGGATTGCAGGTGTGCGCCCACATGCTGGCTCCTTATCTCAGATGAGAGAGAGAGAGACAGAGACAGAGAGACAGAGAGACAGAGAGAGACAGAGACAGAGAGAGACAGAGAGAGAGAGGGACAGAGAGAGAGAGGGACAGAGAGAGAGACAGACAGAGAGAGAGACAGACAGAGAGACAGAGAGACAGAGAGACAGAGACAGAGAGAGACAGAGAGAGAGACAGAGAGAGAGAGAGACAGAGACAGAGAGACAGACAGACAGAGAGACAGACAGACAGAGAGAGAGAGAGAGAGAGAGAGAAATTTGATGTAAAGCCAGCCAGCTGTGGCACACAGTTTTAATGTCTACACTTGGGAGGCAGAGGCAGACAAATCTCTATGTACACCAACATAGTCAGTGCTAGGCCAGTCAGGGCTAGCAGTTTGTCTCAAAAAAAGAAAATTAGTTGTAAGTACTTTTTGAAAGTCATACAATATTGTATCCAGAAGGTAAGCTGTTGCCAGAACTTGGTTTGGGTTGATTTTCAAGGTTTTAGGGCTGAAACTCAAGCCCCCAAACTAGCTAGCTAGCTCTGTACTCCTGATTGGCCCGCAGCCTTCTCCCCTGAAGCCTCACCCACCCTTGGCCACTCCCCCTGCTGAGCCTTCTGGTCGGCTGTTTCCTCACCTGTAAAGTGGTGCTGCCGCACTGGCCTCCCTCAGTGAGCCACTTAATATGAACTCTCTCCTTCAGGTCGAAGAGTCATTTGTTTAGTGGGAGCCGGAATCTCCACGTGTAAGTGTCCCCTCCTTCAAGTCACTACTGCGGGTGTGGGGCCCTCCAAGGGTTCTTGCATACATGGAGCCTCTGACGAGATGAGTACTCCTTCCTAGCTGCGGGTATCCCTGACTTCCGCTCACCATCCACTGGCCTCTATGCGAACCTGGAGAAGTACAACCTCCCTTACCCGGAAGCCATCTTTGAGATCAGTTACTTCAAGGTACAAGCCGCTAAGATGAGGGCCGGGAGGGGTGGGCAGGCGGGGTTCCCACCCCAGGCCCTAGCTTACATGGCCCATGGCCTCTGCTTCTCCCTCCTACAGAAACATCCAGAACCCTTCTTTGCCCTTGCCAAGGAGCTCTATCCCGGGCAGTTCAAGGTGAGGTCTTTTTCCACGGGGGAAATCGGGAGGGACAGACATGGGAAGGAGGTTCCTTATATACCCTTCAGACAAGCATTCGTGATTATTAAGAATTCAGGTTCTGCTGGGCATTGGTGGCGCACGCCTTTAATTCCAGCACTCGGGAGGCAGAGGCAGAGGCAGGCGGATCTGTGAGTTCGAGGCCAGCCTGGTCTACAGAGAGTTCCAGGACAACCTCCAAAAAAATACAGAGAAACCCTGTCTCAAAAACAAACAAACAAAAAAAGAATTCAGGTTCTGGGACCAGCAAGATGGTTCAGTGGGTAAAGGGGCTTGCCACCAAACCTGAGGACCTGAGTTCAATCCCTGGAAACCACATGACTGAAGGAGAGAACTGGCTCCCACATGTTATTCTTGACTCACACCTATGCAAGCGCACCCCCCATATGAATATGTAAATAAATACTGTTTTAAGGGAGGAAAAAAAGCATAAATTCTGGCCAGATGTGGTAGTGCATGCCCATAATTGTAGCATTTGGGAGGCAGAGACAGGAAACTTTCATATGCGAGGTCAGTGTAGATCACGTAGACCTTGTCTCAAAAGTAAAAGGAAAAAAGATTAAAAGACTTAGAAGGTGGATGAGGTAAGTGTGTGGTTCTCTTGTAGAGCGCCACAGCTCAATCCCCAGCACCATGCCAGGTGCCCACAGGGGCTCTGATGCCTCTGCCTCAGCGGGCACTGGTCTACCATGGTGTCACATGCGTACACCCACACAGACCCATAACCATACACGTAATCTAAAAGGTATTTAAAAGAAAGGAAGGCCTGGTGTGGTAGTGCACACCCTTAATCCAAGCACTTGGTGGGCTGGAGCGGTAGCTCACCGGATAAGGGCACTGGCTGCTATTCCTGAGGACCCCGGATCAATTCCCAGCACCCATATAGCAGCTCACAACTGTCTATAATTCCAGTTCTGGAAAATCCACCACCTTCAAACAGATACACATGTAGGCAAAACACCAATCAATGCACATAAGGTAAGTAAGTCATTAAAAAAAATCCCTGCAGCCAGTTGGTGGTGGTGCACACCTGTAATCCCAGCACTCAGGAGGCAGAGGCAGGATCTCTGTGAGTTCGAAGCCAGCCTGGTCTACAGAGCTATTTCCAGGACCGCCAAGCCTATACAAAAAACAAACAAACAAGAACCCTGTCTGGTAAAACAAACAACAAAAAACAAAATCCAAGTAGATAATAAACATTTTTAAGAAAGTAAAAGAAGCCTGGAGGAGGAATGGGTTGCAGGTAT
The DNA here is from genome assembly GCF_017639785.1 of Mesocricetus auratus. Classification (NCBI taxonomy): domain Eukaryota; kingdom Metazoa; phylum Chordata; class Mammalia; order Rodentia; family Cricetidae; genus Mesocricetus; species Mesocricetus auratus. The sequence continues at coordinate 6,761,335 of NW_024429216.1, read as the reverse complement.
GGCGGCCTGGCCTCCCTCCTGGCCCCTCTTTACCTTACGCTCCGAGCCTCAGTTTCCCAACTGTAAGACAAAGCTGCTGAGAGCCTTAACCAATTGGTGAAGCCAACACAGCACGCCCTTGCCTGGGTCCCCTGGTCTGTGGTGGGGGAGAACGCCACGCTCACCCTCACCGGGCAACTGTGGAGGGCCTTGGGGTGGGGTGGGCACTGGCCAGCATCACCCCTAGCCCACGGGGCTGCTGTAAACGTCAGCATTGTTATTCTCCTCGCAGCCAACCATCTGCCACTACTTCATCCGCCTGCTGAAGGAGAAGGGACTGCTTCTGCGCTGCTACACCCAGGTAGGGGGGCCGGGCGGCCCTGGGCAGTGGGCGGTGGGCCGGATGGGTCTTGGCACCCTCAGGCAGAGCTAGAGGTGACACAGGCAGGCACAGGGCCAGCCACCAGGGCTCAGCTGATTGTAGGGAGTGACTTGCAATGAGCCGCTTCCTCTTAACCTCAGACTCCCCTTTCTATAAATGGGGGCAGAAACTGGGTAAGTTGGTACTTCCGGGAGTGGAGACAGGAGGAGTACAAATTCAGGGTCACCCTTGGCTACAACAAAGGGAGTTTGAGGCCAGTCTTTGGGATGTGAGACCTTGTCTCTAATTAATTGATTAGTTGATCAATTTATTAAAATGTAAACTAATGCATTTAGAATGTATTTATTTTGGTTTTTTGAGGCAGGGTTTCTCTGTATTGTTTTGGAGCCTGTCCTGGAACTAGCTCTTGTAGATCAGGCTGGCCTCAAACTCACAGAGATCCGTCTGTTTTTGGGTTTTTTTTTTTTTTTTTGAGACAGGGTTTCTCTGTACTGTTTTGGAGGCTGTTCTGGAACTCGCTCTGAGAATTTCTTAAATAAATAGGAAGAGCTGAAGCAGTCTATGGTGAGGCGACAGTGTACTGTGTCAGGTCATCCCACAGACTGCAGAAGGCGTCTATCTGAGGGATGCCATCCAGCCATACCCCAGCCATCCCAAATCAGGGAAGGGGGCGGTTTCCTACCAGGTGACGTTCATCAGGAAGAAGGTGTGCGTTTTATGGCTTGCGCAGTTCTGCACCTGACCTTGGATACAGTAGCTAATAGGACACTATGGCCACACCAGAGTCTTCGGAAGGGTGTTTAGATTAGTAGCCAGAAAACGAAGTTTGTACCTCTGCCTCTGTTTTGTCAATGTGTTGAAGTTTAAGTGCTCTGCAGCAGTCTGCATGTGTGCTATAAATTACACCTCAGAACACAAGCTGGCCGAGCGTGGCAGCACACACTTGTAGCCCTAGCACTTGGGAGGCTGAGGAAGGAACATCATGAGTTCAAGTCCAACCTGGGCTACATAGTGAATTCAAGGCCAGGCTGGCTCCATAGCCACACCCTGCTCCCCCACAAAAAAAATTTAAAAAGGAAAAACAGAACTCCAAATCCTCAGGAAGCGTTCACGCTTGACTACAAATTGATGTTTTCTTCAGGCAACCCAGTGAGGCACCTGCAATGTCAGAAATGGCCACCAGGGGGAGGATGAATTCTTTTGGAGCCAGGTGGCTGGAGGCCCTAATTGGGGAAGGGACAGCTCAGTCCTTCAGCACTGCTCAAGTTCAGGACGTTCCTAACTCAAGAGAGTCAGCCTCATTCACAGAACATGGCCAGGCCTGATACTGACTACCTCCCCTCCCCCCCCGGCGCCCCACACTTCCTGCACGTGGTTGTATGTGCCTCTGGCACCCTTGATTACTGGCGTCTATGACAACAGACGTCCACCCAGTCCTGGGCGCTGCCGGAGTGAGCAGCGCAGACACCCTGCACTCATGGTGCTGGTATTGTCAAGTGTGATAGGGACGAGAGGGACGGAGTCACACACCGAGCATGTCAGGTGGTACAGGCCTCTGGATGGGAGGCGTTCTGTGGGGGCCACTGAGGAACGCCAGGCATCTCCTTGGAAGATGACGCCTGGATGGTGCCTTGGCTAAGTACCTCCTGTGCTATCCTGAGACTGTTGGGAGGGAAGGTGTCAGGAGATGGCAGTCTGCCTTGAGACCTTGGGAGAGGGCTGCGCAGAGGGTGAGGGGCAGCTGGACATGCAGCTGGGCTCAGCAGAATAGCAATGGTTGGAGAAGCAGCGTGCGGGTATTGACTCAGCAGACAGTGGAAAACTGAGGCCTCAGGCAAAGCCAGCTGCGAGGGGAGAGCGGCCAAGAGCCCTCCCTGACTGCTGGAAGGTTGAGATTTCACCAGAAGGCCAGCACAGGCATGTTCAGTGCGAAGTGTGCAGATATCTGACAACTACCTGCAGTATTTCTTTTTTTTTTTTTTTTTTTTGGTTTTTCGAGACAGGGTTTCTCTGTGTAGTTTTGGAGGCTGTCCTGGCACTTGCTCTGTAGACCAGGCTGGCCTCGAACTCACAGAGATCTGCCTGCCTCTGCCTCCCGAGTGCTGGGATTAAAGGCGTGCGCCACCAACACCCAGCCTACCTGCAGTATTTCTTTCTTTTCTTTTTTCTTTTTTGGTTTTTCAAGACAGGGTTTCTCTGTGTATCCCTGGCTGTCCTAGAACTCGCTCTTGTAGACCAGGCTGGTCTCGAACTCTCAGAGATCCGCCTGCCTCTGCCTCCCGAGTGCTGGGATTAAAGGCATGTACCACCACTGCCCAGCATCTGCAGTATTTCTTTTTTTTTTTTTAAAGATTTATTTATTACATATACAGCGTTCTGCCTACATGCCAGAAGAGGACACCAGATTGAATTGTAGATGGTTGTGAGCTACCATGTGGTTGCTGGGAATTGAACTCAGGACCCCTGGAAGAGGAGTCAGTGCTCTTAACCTCTGAGCCATCTCTCCAGCCCCTGCAGTATTTCTTAAACTTTAATTAATTTAGTTGATGTGTGTGTGTGTGTGTTTGCAAGTATGCACACACATGTGCACAAATGCCACATCAAAAGTTTGGAGGTCCCAGGACAATTTACAGGAGTCAAGTCTCTCCTTCTGTCACATAGGTTCCAGGATGAAAGTCGGATCATCAGGCTTGGCGGCAAACGCCGTTATCTGCTGAGTCATCTCACCGGCCCCACACATGAACTTTAAGAGGGGTTATTTTATGTGTGCGGGTGTTTTGCCTGCATGTATGACTATGGACCATGTGCACGCAGTGCCCACAGTGGCCAGGAGAGGGCGGTAATGGGTGATATGAGCTGCCCTGTGGGTGCTGGGAACCAAGTCTGGGTCTTCAGTGAGAATAGCCTGCTCCAGCCCCACACACACATTTTTGAAGGACTTAGGTAAAATAGCTAAAGGTGGAAACAGTGTTCCACTTGTCCACTTTGTGACCACTTTCTCCCTCTCCTCCTCCTCAGTCACTGTTTGAGTCACTGACGGGCTTTCTGGAACACACTGACTTGGCTTCTGAATTGTGTGGTGCTGTTTTCAGCCCAGGACACAGGAACACAGGAACCTGTTCACACAGCTGCCGTGATCACTAAGCCGCTGTAGTCCCCGCAGAAGGGCGGCTACAGATCTTTCCAATTGTGTATATGAAATTCACAACACGACACAAGGTTTTCTACGAGCTTTTTTCCACTCAGCCCCTTGTCTGGGGACCCTTCCGTACTCACTACACAGCAGCACCATGGTTTTTTTTGTTGTTGTTGTTGTTTTGTTTTTTTTTTGTTTTTGATTTTCGGGACAGGGTTTCTCTGTGGCTTTGGAGGCTGTCCTGGAACTCGCTCTGTAGACCAGGCTGGTCTCCAATCACAGAGATCCACCTGCCTCTGCCTCCCGAGTGCTGGGATTAAAGGCATGCGCCACCAACGCCCAGAGCTCACTTTACACTTACAGCAGTCCTCCTGCCTCAGTCTCCCAGTGCAGGGGTTACGAGCAGCCACCTTCACTCCTGGCTTGACTCGCTTTATTGTGTTAATGCTTGGCCACAGCTGTCCCATACAGGCTGAGATTGGGGCGGCCCAGGTATTGCTTCTTTAATAAACTCGTGGCAAATGGTGGGCAAGTGTGGCTCTCTAACAAAAGAACTCTGAACAATAGAAGCGGTGGCCCAAGTGTACAGAGGATGTCACAGCGCCATGGTGATGGCGGTGGGCCTGGCCTTGTGGACATTAGAGCCTGGGCAGCCTTGAAGCCGCCCTGACTGTTAACCCTTCAGTGGCCTCACTGGAAGAGTGGGCACTCCCCACATGTCCTCCCCCTCCCTCCCGCCCCTGCCCGCTGCAGCCCCACGTCGCAGACCCCCAGGGCCGGTTGTTTCCCTGACTTTCCCTGTGTCCCCATGCAGAACATTGACACTCTGGAGCGGGTGGCAGGATTGGAGCCCCAGGACCTGGTGGAGGCCCATGGCACCTTCTACACGTCACACTGCGTCAGCTCCTCCTGCCGGCAAGAGTACTCCCTGAGCTGGATGAAAGGTGAGGCGGGTATCCCAGATGAGGCCACGCCTCCCGCTCCTGGCCCTCGCCACAGCCAGGTCTCCAAGTGGTTTGGCACCATCGTGGTCTAGTCCAGTTCTGTAGCCAGTTAGCCAGTGAGCTGGTTGGTTTCTTCTGAGACTAGGTTTCCCTATGTAGCCCAGGCTAGCCTTGAGCTTGCACTTGTGCCTCAGTCTCCCCAGTGCTGAGGCGACAGGCATGCGCCGCCACAGTCAGGATCTTCTCTTTATAGTAGCTGTAGAAGCCCCAGAGATTCCAGGTGGTGTCAAGTCCCCTGGCTCCCTTGCCACCCCTCTGCCAGGCTGCCTACATTTGAACTACACAGCCAGGCCAGCCACACGTAGACTCGGTGTAGACTCTCAGTGGTCACAGAGCCGCTGAAGTCAGGAGCAGCTCTGTGGCCTCCAGGGTGTTTCACCATTTCTCATGAACGTCCTTACGTCAAGGGAAACACAGCTACGTACTCAGGTCGGCACTGAAATGATGGAGGCCATGTCTGCATCCACTATGCTGCTGCTGCTGTTTGTCTCCTGAGCACTAGGAACGAGCCTAGTGAACCAAAGAGTCAATTCTCAACTTCCACCATGCAGGTCCCAGAAACCGAACTCAAGCTGTCAGGCTTGAAAATGGCACCCTTACCTTCTGAACCATCTTGCCGGTCCAGAACATTAAAAAAAAATTCAAGACAGGGTCTCTAATTTTATCAAACTTCTGTTGATTTTTTTTTTTTTTTTTTTTTTTGGTTTTTCGAGACAGGGTTTCTCTGTGGCTTTGGAGGCTGTCCTGGAACTTGCTTGGTAATCCAGGCTGGCCTCGAACTCACAGAGATCCGCCTGCCTCTGCCTCCCGAGTGCTGGGATTAAAGGCGTGCGCCACCAATACCCGGCAAACTTCTGTTGATTTAAATTGGAGAAGTCACATCAGGAGCCATGGTATATGCCTGTTATCATTGCTTGGGAGACAGAGGCAGGAGGGTCAGGAGTTCAGGGCTAGCCTTGGCTACATAGCAAGTTCCTGGCCATGCTGGGCTATACGAGAAAAAATAAAATAAGAAATAACAATAAATTTTATAAGTTCCCTGTAGCTCAGGCTTCTATATTAGACAGAGCAAGAGGACTTTGTAGAGAGGTGAAATCCTGGGTAGAGATGCTGGAGGCACACATGACGTGGCTCACAACTGTCTCCACTGTCACTGTCCCGTTCATGTAAGGACAGCGCATCCAAGAGACACAGCCAGTCCCCTCGCCCTCGGTGCCAGCACCAGCCTGTTTCTGGCAGCCTTTGTGCTGAGTCTGAAGCTGCGGTGTCACTCTGGGAAGCTATATTCTTTATGCTGACTTCACAAAGCCCCTGGTGTCCCCTCCAGATCAGGATAGCTGCGGCCTTTGTGGCAGGACTGTGGAAGGTGGCCTGTCAGAATGCCAGCCGAGACTGAGGGTCCCTGAGCACTGTGCACAGCTGGGGTGACGGACAATGGACGTCACCCTCTTTATGGCCCTGGGCAATGGCATCTACCACCTGCAGAACAGCACGTGGCTTGTGTAGAAAGACCCTGAGTGGCGGTGGTTAAAGCCACACTCCAACAGACAGAGGAGTGGCTGAGTGACTGAGGTCCAGTCCTGCGGGCTGCAAGTGACAGATGGGCTTTCTAGCTTCCTGCTCCACAGGCAGTAAGGAGTGTGACTGTCATAAGGGTGCTATTGGAGGAGCCTGTCACAGGGACCCAGTCAGGAGGCGGATGGGCGTGAGGTTGGCTCCATCCCAAGATTCTCTGTACGTCCTTTCCTGGCCCAGGGGCAAATGGGACTGTCCTCAAGACCCATTGGTAGGGCTTGGCTCCCATTCCCCAGATGGGGGTCTGGTGGAGTCCAGGGGTGCCTGGCAGGGGCAGGTGGCTTTGTTCCTGTGTTTATCATCTCTCGTTCACTAGCTGTAGGTGGTGGTGCTTGGAGTCACCCCTGAATGCCTGGAGGAGGAGAGGAAGGCTCTCTAAGGAGGGAGCTCCTCTCTAATAAGCTAGAAGGACACCCCAGGAAATCCCTTAGTGGTGGGGTGTGCTGCGTGTTTTGTGCTGCTGGGGCTTGGGCATATAAAGTCAGATGCTCTACCACTGAGCCTCACCCCCAGCCCCTCCCTGGGGAATTCTAGGCAGGCACTCTACCACTGACCACGCCCCAGCCCCTCACTGGGGGATTCTAGGCAGGGGCTCTACCACTGACCACACCCCAGCCCCTCACTGGGGGATTCTAGGCAGGGGCTCTACCACTGACCATGTCCCAGCCCCTCCCTGGGGGATTCTAGGCAGGGGCTCTACCACTGACCATGTCCCAGCCCCTCCCTGGGGGATTCTAGGCAGGGGCTCTGCTAATGAATCATGTCCTAAGTCCCATAACGTTCCACCATTGAGCTACATCCTTAGCTCTTGGGTTTTTTATTGTTGTTGTTGTTTTTAAATTATTTTTCACATTTATTTATTTGTGTGTTTGCATGTGTATATGTGTGTGTGTATACATGCCACAGCATGCCTGACAATGTCAGACGACAGTCTGCGGAAGTTGTTTCTCTCCTCTTAGCATGTGGGTTCTTGGGATGGAACTTGGGTCATCAGGCTTTTGGCAGCAAATGCCTTTACACAGAGCCACGTCCCTGCCCCAGCTCTGGGTTTCTGGACGTGGTCTTGCTGTGTAGCCAAGGCTGACTGAGAACTCCTAGTCCTCCTGAATTCTCCCAGAAGCAGGTTTAGTGGCTCGCCCCACTGCTACTGCCTGGGTTGCATTCATGTTGAAAGCAGGGGAGGGCAGAAGAGGGCTGCTCCTGCCTTGGGAGGCCTCACCTCTGCTTCCTCCCTCTTTCCCACCCAGAGAAGATCTTCTCAGAAGCAACCCCCAAGTGCGAGAAATGTCAGAGCTTGGTGAAGCCTGGTAAGCCTCAGGGACTGGGGGACTGGAACTGGGCCCCCCCACGGTCCCCTCTCTCCACCTCTGCTGCCCGGGGTGGGGGACTGGAACCGGGGCCCCTCTCCCCCATGGTCCCCTCACTCCACCTCTGCTGCCCGGGATGGGGGACTGGAACCGGGGCCCCTCTCCCCCATGGCCCCCTCACTCCACCTCTGCTGCCCGGGGTGGGGAACTGGAACCGGGGCCCCCTCCCCCACGGTCCCCTCTCTCCACCTCTGCTGCATGGCCCATTTCCCACTGTCCTGCAGAGGGTGGGTATCTGTCCGCCCCCTCAGGCCTCAGTTGGCCCCAGACTTCTGCTCTAGCTCTGTGTCCTATGCCTCCTCTCTGTCCCTGTGTTCCTTTGTCTGTTTCTACTTAGACATCGTGTTTTTCGGTGAGAACCTCCCTCCACGCTTCTTCTCCTGCATGCAGTCAGTGAGTGTCCGCCCTGGGCTTGGCGGATGTGGGGTGCGGGGCTGGAGGGGAGGCAGGGCCCCAAGCCAGAGCAGTGGGGGCCACGTCCTTACTGGCTGCTCCCCGCAGGACTTCTCCAAGGTGGACCTCCTCATCATCATGGGCACCTCCCTGCAGGTGCAGCCCTTCGCCTCCCTCATCAGCAAGTAGGTCGAGGGGGGTGGGACTGCGGGTCACCTGGGGACAGGGTACCAGGGCAGACCCTGAATCCAGCTCCCCATTCCCAGGGCACCACTGTCTACCCCACGCCTGCTCATCAACAAGGAGAAGACGGGCCAGGTGAGTCTGCCTCAACTTCCCTCTCCCTGTTCCTCTGCTCACCGGGGGCCCTTTCACCCCCTTCTTCAGGAGGACGAGACAGGTCTCAGAGTCCTGGCTAGAGAGCATCAGCTGCCATTCAGGCTGGAATATGGAAGCTGGGCGCAGGGCTAACCTGACACTGCAGGCCTCTGGGTCACTCCGGACCCCTTTGAGCGGACGACAGAACCATCCCTGGAACCTGCTAAAGCCCACGTGCTTCCTGGGACCCAGGAGACCAGGGTGCCCCTGGTTTGCAACCGAGGCTGCCAAGGCCTGACTCACCCCTCCAGGGGAGGCCTTAGTCCTGGGTGGAGAGGATATATTCCAGGAAGGGAGGGGTGGTGCCTGCCTGTGACACAGGTGCCAGGAGACACAGTCACCGCATGTGCCACAGTGTCCCAGACCAGCCATTGCCAGTCCAGTACGGACTCATATGCGAAAATCCAGGGACTCTCAAGTCCCCTCCTATGCAGTGGTTTGTATGGAGCCCACACACCCTCCTGGGTGTGCTAAGCGATGTCACTGATGTGTGGTGACACAGTGTGAGCTCTGGAAATAGTTGTCAAGACAGACTCTCATTGCAGCCTGTCCTCTCAAACTCACCATGTAATTACCGGTGGCCTTGAACGCCTACTCTTCCTGCCTCTGCCTTCCAGGTTCTAGAACCTGGCTATGTTATCTATTTTTGCTATTGTGGTTTGTTTTTTTGTTTTGTTTTTTTCAAGACAGGGTTTCTCTGTGTAGCCCTGACTGGCCTGGAACTCTCTCTGTAGATGAGGCTGCCCTCAAACTCACAGAGATCCTCCTGCCTCTGCCTCCCAAGTGCTGGGATTAAAGGTGTGCACCACCAACACCTGGCTTTGTTTTGTTTCTTTCAAGACAGGGTTTCTCTGTGTTGGGAACTTGTTCTGTAGACAAGGCTGGCCTCAAACTCAGAGATCCACTTGCTTCTGCCTCCTGAGTGCTGGGATTAAAGGTGTGCTCCACCACCATCCACCAAATGTTTAGAAATTTATTTATCACCATGTCCCATCTCAACCAGCAACTGCTGACAATACAAAACGAGGGGTAGCCAGAGGGGATGTGTCTGGTGGATTGAAGGCTCTGGGGGAAAAAGCTCAAATAAAATGATGACACCCTCCAAAACAGATTCCGATTAAACGTCTGTGACAAGTCTCAGTTGACAGGAAACGCAGGGACAGAAGAACACATGAAGTCACACAAGAAGGCACGGTGGCATGTGTTTGCAGCCCCACACTGGAGAGGCAGATTGGTGGATCCCTGGGGCTCACTGGACAGCCAGTCTCACAAACTGCAAAGTTCCAGAACAACTGAGAAACCTTGTAGCAAAAGGAATATGTTTGGGCCGGGGATACAGCTCACTGGCAGAGTGTTTGCCTGGTATACACAGAGGCCTGGGTTCAAGCCTCTGCACTGCCAGAAAAAAAAATATAATGGTTTAGGACAGGAGAGATGGCTCAGAGGTTAAGAACACTTTCTGTTCTTCCAGAAACCCATGTGCAGTTCCCAGCACCAGTCAGGTGCTCACAACTACCTTAGCTCCAGCTCCTGGGGCCGGATGCCCTCTTCTGCCCTCTTTGAGCACCCACACACAAAGGGGACACACACAGAGACACACATAGAGACACACGCAACCACAAACACTTAGGAAATAAAAATAAACTGGGGCAGTGGTGGTGACACCTCTAATCCCAGCACTCGGGAGGCAGAGGCAGTCGGATCTCTGTGAGTTCGAGACCAGCCTGGTCTACAGAGAGAGTTCCAGGACAGCCAGGACTACACAGAGAAGCCTGTGTCGATAATAAATGTTAGGCAGGTCTGGTGGCTCCAGGCCGTGCCCTTAGCCGCCCTCTTCCCACAGACAGACCCCTTCCTGGGCATGATGATGGGCTTGGGCGGTGGCATGGATTTTGACTCCAAGAAAGCTTACAGGTGAGGCCTGGGCCCGGCCTGGGGGCGGGGGGGGGGTTGGGGGAGAAAGAGCTTGGGAAGGGCAGGCTGAGGCGGGAGAGAAGACGGAAGGCTGGCCAGGCCTTAGCGCATTTTCTAACTGCTGCTCACACGCAGGGATGTGGCCTGGCTAGGTGACTGTGACCAAGGCTGCCTGGCCCTGGCTGACCTCCTCGGATGGAAGGTGAGGAGCTGAGCCACCCCAGCCCACCCTGAGCCCAGCCCCGTGAGGGTGTATGTAACCTCTGACTTGTATGACCTTTGCCCCCGGCAGAAGGAGCTGGAAGACCTTGTCCGGAGGGAGCACGCCAGCATAGACGCCCAGTCGGGATCACAGGCCCCCAACCTCAGCACTACCACCTCCCCTAGGAAGTCCCCACCTCCAGCCGAGGAGGCGGCCAGGACCAAAGAGAGAGAGGAGCACCAGTGACCACTACCTCCCAGCAGGCCAGCGGAACCCCAGCCAGCACTGGTCCCTAACATGGAGCTGGTGTGGGGCTCAGGAGAGCCTTCATTCTCTTAACCACTTTCTTGAAACCAGGGTCCCCAACTCAATCCCAGAAAGTTCTAACATACCTGAGGCCTGAGGCCTGCAGCCTGCGCAGTAGCTCTCTTAACAGCTCACAGGCTCTAACCACCCAGGGCAAGCTCAACCTCCCCTAACTTCTAACTACTCCCAGAGATCAGGTTACCCCCAAACTCCTGACTGCCAGAGTGCTCTTAGGGGGTCTGTGGCTAAATCTAATTAACCCGCCCCACCTGGGGGCTGAACTTCTGTGATGAAATGTAACTCCACCCAGGGGGTGAGGCCTGTGGGATCGCTGAGCCTGGAGGCCTCCCAACTCTCGGCCTCCAACAGACAAAATGGGTGCTGGCCTCTCTTTCCTAGGGACCCACTTGCCAGCCAGTGGGGGACGAGCAGGAGACCTCGTTTATTGGAAACACATTAAAAACAAGGCAAATCAACTAACCATGAGCTGTGTGGCCTCCGCTTCTTTCAGTGGTGCCTGAAGCATCTGTGAGGAGAGGGAGGGGGCCATAAAGACGGAGAGCAGCCATCTATGGCTCCAGCACCTCAGGAGGGTGCCCTCTGGGGAGGGAGGCCTGGTGACTTTTCACCGTGGCTCTGGCCTGCCAGAGGTCCACTCCTCCAAAAGGGGAGCCCTTAAGCTGATCCCCGGAAAGGGAGAGGAAGGTGATAACAGATGCCCCCAGCCCCGCCTCTTCCCCTGGCCCTGCATTGGCTTCCTCTCTAGAGAACACTTTCGCTTCCTGCTGGGCAGGCTCCCCTCGGAACAGGTAGGGCCCCCAGGGACCCAGCATCTGGCTTCTGCACCCACAGCAGCCTCCATCCAACCCTGACCAGCACCACCCATGTCTGGATCTCCTCCCAAGGGTCCTGGAGGGGAGGAGCACCTGCCTTCCCCTCTCCTCCCCTCTTCCCTGCTTATCCCAGACATGTGCTTAGCCCCTGCCCCTGACACCGAAGCTGCCGGTCAGCAGCTAATTGATTTATATTGCTGTGAATTGTCTGGCTTGCACACAACACCCTAACAGAAGTGGAACCTTCTGGAAAGGGCTAGCCCACTTAGCAGCCTCCTCCCAGGCCAGTCACCTAATGCTGGGCCTAGGCTGAATAACTAGCTCATGTCGGGACGGGGGGGGGGGGAGGTGAGGGGATGGATGGAGGATGGAAAGACGGATGAATGGCCTCTCTCCAGAACCACATTCCCTACTCCAGACTGCTGGGGGGGAAACATTCAGAAGGGCTCACCCTGAGGTGAGAATCCCTTACAAGGCTCCATTCTTGGTGAAGAAGACAGGGTATAGTGTGAGCATGGTGACACATGCCTGTGATCCCAGAACATGGAAAATGGAAGGTCAAGAGTATGAGGCTAGCCTCTACTACAACACCCAGCAAGTATGAGGCAAACCTGGGCTATAGGAGGCCCTGTGTCAAAAAGAAGAAAGAAAAATTAAGGTTGGGACAGACAATAGTGGCGCACACCTTTAATCCCAACACTTGGGAGGCAGAGGCAGACAGATCTCTGTGAGTTCAAGGCCAGCATGGTCTACAGAGTGAGTTTTAGGACATCTAGGGCTACACAGAGAAACTGTCTTGAAAAACAAAAAGTTAAGGTTTGGCAGATAAATGAATAGCTCAGATGTGAGATGAGTAAAAGCAAGATTTTCACAGGAGAATCCAGATATTGGTCATATGGCAGGCTCTAGAATATTCTTTCAACTTTTCTATATGTTTAGAATTTCATAAAAATTTTTAATCAAGGCTGGGCATTGTGGTGCACACCTTTAACCCCAATACTTGGGAGGCAGAGGCAGGTGGATCTCTGGGAGTCTGAGGCCAGCCTGGTCTACATAGAGAGTTCTGGGACAGCCAGGACTACATAGTGAAACTCTGTCTCCAAAAAAGAAAAAAAAAAAATTAAAGCCGGGCGTTGGGGCCTTGGTGGCGCACGCCTTTAATCCCAGCACTCGGGAGGCAGAGGCAGGGGGATCTCTGTGAGTTCGAGGCCAGCCTGGTCTTCAGAGTGAGTTCCAGGACAGCCTCCAAAACAATACAGAGAAACCCTGTCTCGAAAAACCAAAAAAAAAAAAAAGAAAAGAAAAAGAAAAAAATTAAATGTGGGGGAGGGTTGCCGCAGTTCCTCTGAAGTCTAGGAAAGGAGGAAGTGGGTGTCACATTGCATCTGGATAGAGAACTCTATTGTGAGCCAAGAACTTTTCTAGGCTCTGGTTTAAATATGGCATTATCCTGCTGGCACACACGCACATGGTTGCAAATAACTATGAGAAGATCTTGCAATATCCCCTTCTGTCCTTCTGTAAGTTCCTGTTGGGAATGCTGCTCCCCCACCCCAAGATGCATAGGCCTTTCTGCTGGGGCCTCCAGAGCTGCCCCCCACTCAGCAACTAAACAATTGCGTGGCCACCCCAGCCAGGCATAGTGGCTCATGCCTATAATCTCAGCACTTGAGCGGTTGAAGTACAAGGATTACCATGAGTTTGGAGCAGAGAAAGAGAGAGAGAGAGAGAGAGAGAGATGGAGGGAGGGAGGGAGGGAGGGGAGGGAGCCACACCCCCTTTGGGCGTGGCTTCAGGTGCGGAGGGAAGCAAACAGGAGAAAAAAACTTGCTCTCTGGATCTCTGTTTCTTGGGTTGTGGATCAGATCAGAAGGGCAGAGAAAGGCCGCCACTGTTCTTTACTATTATCTCCTAAGCTGTTCCCCAGTAAAACATCCATTTATCATTTATCTCGGGTCTAGTGAACTTCAATTGGTACCCAATGTGGGACACTAACCCACAACCCTGAGATTAAGAATCTCATGCTCTACTGACTGAGAGAAAAGAAAAGGAAGGGAAACAAAAAAAGAAAACAAAAGAAAAAAGAATAGCTCCCTGGTTGGTGGTGGCGCACACCCTTAATCCCAGCACTTGGGAGGCAGAGGCAGGCGGATCTCTGTGAGTTCAAGGCCAGCCTGGTCTACAGAGCGAGTTCCAGGACAGCCAAGGCTACACAAAGAAACCCTGTCTTGAAAACAACAACAAAACCAAAGCACAAACAAAAAAAAGAATGGCTCTTGGCACAGCAGAGACTTTTGAGGTCCATTCTGATCAGGCAAGATCTCTGAGCAACCATTAAAACATTAGCCCTTGCCGGGCGTTGGTGGCACACGCCTTTAATCCCAGCACTCGGGAGGCAGAGGCAGGCGGATCTCTGTGAGTTCAAGGCCAGCCTGGTCTACAAAGTGAGTTCCAGGATAGCCTCCAAAGCTACAGAGAAACCCTGTCTCGAAAAAAACAAAAAACAAAAAACAAAACAAAACAACAACAACAAAAAAAACATTAGCCCTTGCTCTAGATGGAGTAGCCTTGATCTTGTCTTCGTCCATGCCAGAGGCCAGAGCATGGCTCGCCGGTGCCTGACAGCATGAGGCTCGCCCAAGCCGAGGACATGGTATCTGCAACCCCTACTGAGGGGGGCAGGTGAGATTACCCACGACACTCCCCCTCCATCTTTGATCTTTTGCCCCTGGGCTACCCCTGCCTCTTGTACCCCATGTCAATGGCCAGCCTCTACTATGACCCTTAACCTCCTGGCATCTGTGTCCCAGGCTGTCTCGGCCACTAGCAGATGGAGCCAGCAAGAGCCCACTAGGGGTCTTCACCACCCCAGAGCCACTTCTTCGACTGCAGAGGACACAGAGGGTGTGGCAGGTCCCAGAGCTGGATGCCCAGCATGCCAAGGCCTTTCTTGAGCTGTGGCCACTGGGGGTGAGTACTCACAGCTCGGGGTCACTTCTGATCTTCCTGTGTCAACCTGTGTCTGGTAGGTGACCGACACAGCGCAACAGGCTGGTCCCCAACTCTCTATGTAGCACTGGCTGACCCTGCATTTCTGATCCTCCTGCCTTCCCGTTCCCTGAATACTAAGATGACGTGTGTGTGTGTGTGTGTGTGTGTGTGTGTGTGTGTGTGTGTGTGTGTGTGTGTTCACACCGAGAATTTGCAGTGCTGGGAATTTAACCCAACACTTCTGGCATTCAAGTCAGGCACTCTACTGACCGATTTTAATCTCCTGGCCTGTACTATAGGCATCAGCAAACAGGTGTTTGTCTTCCCAGCAGCAAGGCGCCTGACGGCTGGTGTTTAGCATCCCTGTGACATCGGGGCTGGCTGTTCTGCAGTTCTCTGAGCGCATCCCTGTGACATCAGGGCTGGCTGTTCTGCAGTTCTCTGAGCTTTCCTTGTGTTACCCAGGGTGTGGCCTAGGGCCATGGCATGTGCATCCCAGGCAGGGAGAGGTGTCATGTGCCTTCCTGCTTTTGACCTGAGGCAGAACACACAGCATGGGCCAGGCAGCCAAGCTTTACAAGATCACCTGGGGGGGAGGGAGCTGGAGAGGTGGCTCAGAGCACTGGTTGCTCTTCCAGAGGTCCTGAATTCAATTCCCAGCAACCACATGGTGGCTCACAGCCATCTGCAATGAAATCTGGTGCCCTCTTCTGGCCTGCAGGTGTACATGCAGACTGAACACTGTATACACAGTAAATTAATAAATCTTTAAAAAAAATCACCTGGGGCTGGGCGGTGGTGGCACATGCCTTTAATCCCAGCACTCGGGAGGCAGAGGCAGGTGGATCTCTGTGAGTTCGAGGCCAGCCTGATCTTCAAAGAGAGTTCCAGCACAGTTCCAAACCTACAGAGAAACCCTGTCTTGAAAAACCAAAAAATTTTTTTAAAAAATCACTTGAGAATTATACAGTACTGAGTACCTCTATGTCACTATGTAACCAGGCTATTCTTGAACAACACCATCCTCCTGCCTCAGCCTCCAGAGTGCTGGAATTACAAGTGTGTGTCACCAAGCCCAGATATCAATCATCATTATTTCCATAGTTCAGCATAACAAGACCATCCACAGGGGTGTGCCAGGTGACACATATCTGTCATCTTACCATTAAGAAGTCTGATGAAGGAGAATCAGGAGTTCAAAGCCAGCCTGGACATTGAGACCTTGTCGAAATACATGTAAATGAATAAATAAATCTTATGGGAATGTGGGATAAATTTGGGGAACCAGAGCTGCCCCCTCTTGAGGGCACTATCCTTGTAATGCTAAGGATGACAGTCAGTGCTATGTCCCACCAACTTAAGAAGCCCTGGGTAAAGACGTTTGGAACCAGGGATGTGGCTCAGTACCAGGCGGCACTCTTGCAGAGTGAGCAAAAGTCCCTAGGGTTAAGTCCTCAGGCTTAGACAGGGCTGGCCTTTTCCAGAGAATTCCCTCCAGCTACGTGTATGGGATATGCCTGTAATCCTAGTACTCGGGAGACTGAAGGAGGGAATTATGAGTTTGAGGCTAATCTGGGTTACACAGATTTTGGAGGGGGAAAAAAGGAAAGCAAAGAAAATAGTACTGGGGATATAGTTCAGCAAACATCCTGGGTTCGATTCCCAGCAAAACACACACACACACACACACACACACACACACACACACACACACACACAGGGGAGGGGACGGACCACAAACCAATGGAACAAACAACAAAAATCAAAGATCTCCATCAAAAATTCCCTGTCAGCTGTCCATCCTTGAACCAAACCATGGTCAGAGAGTAGCTCATCCTACTGGCTAGTTGTAGTCCTGGACCCACCCCCAAGGGTCCTATCCACAGGAACTAGGAATAGAGTGTTCTGAACCTGCCTGCGGGTTGCAACTCCTTCAGAGGGACACATATCAGGTATTCTGCATGTCACATATTTATATTACAATTCATAACAGTAGCAAAATCACAGGTATGTGGTAGCAACAAAAATAATTTCACAATTGGGGGTCACCGCAAATGAGGACCTGTATTAAAGGGTCCCATCATCGTTAGGAAATGGAACCAAGCAGACAGAAAGAAACATCCTCACAGGCCTGCATCAAGCTGATTCTTGCCCTTGTCCCTCCTCTCTAGAGCTTCCTGGTCATAGGGCAGGATCCTAGCCCGGTCCTGATGCTGAAGACGGGACCCTCATCAGGAGACGTCAACACCTATCAAATTCACAAGTTTCCTGGAGGTGAGGTACCTACCCTAAGCTTCCGGTCCACGCTGCAAATGGGTCAAGCGCTGTCAGCTTTGATCCCAACATCTCCTGATCTCCCTAGCACCATCTCCATCCGTCACTTAGTCTGAAGTAACAGCCTCGAATACAGCTAGGGGGTCACCATGAGCCACGGAGCTGTGCTGCTCAGCTTGCTCTCTCTCACTCGCTTCTGGCCCTCACTCACGGCTCAGACAGGGGCTCTCCCCTCTCCTGCTACCCCGGGGGCGGCGCCGCGTTACTCTTGTGCTTAGTGCACCAGCCTCCTTCCCTGAGTGGCTGGTGACACGGTCTTCAGCCCTGAGAGCCTCTGGGAAAAAGGGAGTCAGGGACGCAGGGTCTGGGCCTGGAGCGATGGCTTCGGGGTGAAGAGGACTGGTTGCTCTTCTGGAGGTCCTCAGCGGGTTCCCAGCACTCATGTCAGACGGCTCAAACCCACCTGGCTCTCCAGTCCCAAGGAATCCAATGCCCTCTTCTGGCCTCTGTGGATACTGCATGCATGTATGCAAAACACCCACAAATAGAAATAAATTAAAAAAACAGAAATGAAAATGTAACGCAAAGGCCGGGCGTTGGTGGCGCACGCCTTTAATCCGAGCACTCGGGAGGCAGAGGCAGGCGGATCTCTGTGAGTTCGAGGCCAGCCTGGTCTACAGAGCGAGTTCCAGGACAGGCTTCAAAACAATACAGAGAAACCCTGTCTCGAAAAACCAAAAAAAAAAAAAAAAAAAAGAAAGAAAGAAAGAAAATGTAACGCAAGCCGGGCAGTGGTGGCGCACGCCTTTAATCCCAGCACTCTACAGAGTGAGTTCCAGGACAGGTTCCGAAGCTACAGGGAAACCCTGTTTCAAAAACAAAAACAAAACGAAAAATAATTAAAATGTTAAAAAGCAAAGTTGAAGTCTAGCCTGCGCTACATATAAAGGTCAAAGCTGTCTTGAGTTTACATAGCAAGACCCTGTCTCAAAACGAAAAAGAACAAGAATCAAAGAAGGAACTGGAAGCCTGGCATAAACTCAGGACTAGAAACTCAGGCAGAAAGATTGTTTACAAGTTTTGAGGCCAACCTGGCCTGGTCTTACATAGTGAGTTGCAGGCTAGCCAAAGTTACGATGAGAAGCTGTTCCAGCAAAACAGAAAACACTGAAGACATTTTTGATGCCTTCTCTTTGGTGTCAGAGCTGGGATGCTGACATCAGCTCCGGGGAATGGAATTCCCTTCTCTGGGGGTGGGGCATGAGAATGGAGAGATCCCCTGCCAAGAGGTAGGTGGGGAGGGTTCTGGGCCACAGGGTAGGATGGAAGTGGCCAATGGGCACCCTGCACCTTGTGTGGTCTCTCACCAGGTGTGTCCCTGGAATCCTCCAACCTCTGCATGCCAGACTGCCCCCATCTCCTGGCCTTCCTGTCAGCCAGCAGGTACAGGTGCCCCGGCAGGGTGGCAATGGGGCTCGTCCCTGAGGTCCCATCCACACTGAGTATCCCTTTATCCTCAGGGACGTCTTGCCAAGGACACTGCTCTTGCCCACTCCAACGATGGGTCCTGGAGACAAGGACGCAGGTGAGGCTGCCCCAGGGCAGACAGAGGGCAACTTGCTGGTCTCTGGGAACGGTCAGGACCGGATAACTGCGTTTCAGAGAGGGTGAAGCTGGGCTTGGGGCAGGAATGAAGAGAAGCTGGGGTGGGGCGGGCGTTGGTGGTGCACGCCTTTATTCCCAGCATTCGGGAGGCAGAGGCAGGCGGGTCTGTGAGTGCGAGGCCAGCCTGGTCTACATGAGTGAGTTCCAGGACAGCCAGGGCGACACAGAGAAACCCTGTCTCAAAAAAACCAAGAAGGAGGGGGAGGGAAAGGGGGAGGAGGGGGAGGAGGAGAATCAATAGTAGCTGTGGCAGGAGGGGATAAGACCACTTCTGGGTCTAAACAGGGTAGAGCTGGAGGCCCTGGGACCTGGAACTGCATTCTCGGTCCTGAGTGAGGAAGGCTAGGGGTGAAACCCCTGTTGCCCGCTCCACACCTGGATTTCTTGTCTCTTCTGCTGGTCCTCAGATCCTCTGCGACTTGGCTGCATCCAGGTCAACACCTCGGGGAGGGTACTGTCTGTGGTGAACCAGCTCTACCTGGAGACGCACGGAGGCTGGGGGGACGGTGCAGGCTCCGCAGCAAACAGAGCCAGCGGCTGCCCAGAAATTCAGCCTAGGTCAGCTGAGCGGGGCCTGGGTACCCGGAGGGACCAGGAAATGGCGAGAGGAGACCCAACCTGCTTCTCCCATGCAGCCCCTAGGAAGCCCACCCCACATCGGGTCTCCTGGGTGGAGGACCCCCTGAGACCGGAAGTGCATCATGCTGGACCAGACTCTCTTCACCTTGGCCGGGAAGCGCACCATCCTGGGCCTGCTCTAGCTGGTGTGGTGGAAGAGGAGGAGGATTCGAACAACGCTAATTGCAGAGACGAGGAGGAAAGCCGCGAAGACCTGCTCACTGCCCACATCCGTGCTCTGGCCAGGGCCCGGAGCAGCTATGTGGCCAGGCAGTACCGATGCCTTCGGGCGCGCCTCACCTCAAATTCTGGAAATCCCTACAGGCCCGGGGATCCGGCCACCGAGCTGCTTCAGGATGTGCGCCAGCTCCTCACGGATCTCCAGAATTACCTGGCGAAGGACCCCGACGTCAGAGCAGTCTTTGGGAACAGGGAACCTAGGGTCCCTCGGGACGAGGATCTTGGTAATGAGAACCGGAGGGAAACTTCCCAGGGGCTTGGGGAATGCCATGAATCGGGCCAGTGTGTGCTCACGTCCAGCCTCTCACCCCCATGGGCAAGCACGGCCTTACTTCATGTAGCTACCGCTTCGTAGCTCCACTTAGCACGTGCATGGCCGGCTGGACTCGTCCATCCTTGGAGTGTTCAGACACTCCCCATGCACAGGAGACGGGGTGAGTAGGGCGGGTCACCACCACAGCACTGTCCTCATATGCCACACGTCCCTCAGGCCCCGCGGTGGAGGTGGCCCTGTGTCGGGCAGTTCTGGAACCCCTGAAGCCCGCCCTGTGGACCAAACTCCGAACTCTCAGAGCCCAGGAGCTGCGGCTACTGCGCAGGCGCCAAATCGCCTTGCGGGTTGGGGCGGGGCCCGAGGGACAGAGCCCCGCCCCAGCCCTGCGGAGCCGCATCCACGCGCGTCTCGCGCACCTGCACGCCGCGTGCGCCCCGCGCCGCAAGGTGGCGCTGCTGCTGGCAGTGTGCAGCGACGTCTACGCGGGCCTGGCCCGTGGCGAGAATCAAGGTAAAGAAATTCCGGGCGCAGAGCGGTTTAGTGGCGGGTACCCATATCCGAGGGAAGGGTAACCGGTTCTGGTGGCAGATGCCCACTCAGGCCTGAGGACCGGAAGGAAGGCGTGTGTGTGTGTGTGTGTGTGTGTGTGTGTGTGTGTGTGTGTGTGTGTGTGTACACCTGCCAACCTCACGACCTGTCCTCGAACTTCCTTAGAACCCCTAGGGGCCGACGCCTTTTTGCCAGCCCTGACGGAGGAGCTGATCTGGAGCCCGCACATTGGGGAGACACAGCTGGATGTGGAGTTTCTTATGGAGCTCTTGGATCCAGAGGAGCTGCGGGGAGAAGGTGAGCTCTCACCTCCAGGATGCCCAGGGGGAGGAGCCACCCTCCACGAGGCCCAGCCTCCTGTGCCTCAGAAGGGGAGGTAGCCCTCCAGAGAAGCTCGGAGGGCCCTGATGATCTGACCTTCTCTCCCCCAGCTGGGTATTATCTTACCACGTGGTTTGGGGCCCTCTACCACATTGCTCACGACCAGCCCGATGCTGGTCGTGCACCCCAGGGTCTCAGCTCCGAGGCCCGGGCCTCCCTGCGCCAGTGGCACCGAAGGCGGACACTGCACCAGCAAGCCCAGCCTACAGCCCAGGTGACACCCGTGCGGGATCCAGGTCAAGGGGTGGGGGTAGGATCTGTTGCCCCGCTGACACAGCCTCCCATCTCTCCCCACAGGCTGACCTGCCCTTTGAGGAGCCATGGGCAATAGGGGACCAGTGATGGTTAGCGTCCTCAAACCCCAGTCACTTCTGAGCCTTTCGGCGCACTCCTCTGATAAGCTATATGCTAGCGGCATCTGGAACAGTGTGGAGGGTGGGCAGGAAGAGGGACACGCCTTCTGCACTGGCTGTCCCTACTTAATGTCAGCCCTTCTCCTCCCTCCCTTCCAACCCCGCCTGGCCTGGCCAGATGTTACCTCAATAAGGCCCTCCCCCAGCAAACACAACCCCCAACCAGTACTGAAACCAAACCCTCTCACAGAATAAAGGCACAGTCCCCCAAAGATGTCTGGATCCCATCTGTGACTATGACACTTGACCTGATCAAGAGATCTTCACAAAAATGACAGCACGTGTGGGCCTGAAGTGGGAGCTTTTCTGGGTTCTTCTGTGCCCTGAGTAGTTAAGAGAGTGGCAGAGGTATGGGGGTGTCACGAGCCTGTGCCCCCAGCTTCTCCAGAGAATGAGGTGGGGGAGTTACTTGAGGCCAAGACCACGAGGACACTGTGACATTGAAACGTATCAGATGGTCAGCACAGTGGCGTTGAAACATATTGGGGGTCAGGACAGTGGCACTGGAACTTAGTAGGTATTCAGGCGACAATGAGATAGGCCTTGAAAACATGACTGCCGTAGTCTGTGGCCCATTGATGTTACCTGATTTGGCAGAAGTATTTGTGTAGCTGTTATTTTATTATTACTATTATTATTACTATTATTATTATTATTGTGTTGTGTGTAGCCTGGCTGTCCTGAAAATTGCTCTGTAGATAAGACTGGCCTCAACTCACAGAGATCTGCTTTCCTCTGTCTCCTGAGTGCTGGGATTAAATGTGTGCGCCATCACCACAGATGGTAAAATGAGGGACAATGTCCTGGGGATTGTCTCTGGCTCCAGCAGCATTCATATAATACAGGAGATGAGGGGACTTTATTGGCACAAGAGAAAGAGATGTGAGGACATCAGAAAGAAATTAAGAATCCTAGCTTTGCCAGGTGGTGGTGGCGCACGCCTTTAATCCCAGCACTCGGGAGGCAGAGGCAGGCAGATCTCTCGAGTCTGAGACCAGCCTGGTCTATGAAGTGAGTTCCAGGACAGCCTCCGAAACCACAGAGAACCTCTGCCTCCAAAAACCAAATAAACAAAACAAAAACAAAAAAGAATCCTAGCTTTGAAGACAGGAACGTGACAAGGCCACAAAATGCAGAAATGCAGACGCCGCTACATGCTGGGCAATGCCAATGAAGGAGTCTCTCCTTAGAGCTCCAGAAGTCACATGGCCCTGCTGACACCCTGGCTTCTGGCTGAGATAGTGATGTCAGCGCTATGACCCCCAGAACTATGAACAAATAAATTCCTGATGTCTTAAGACACCAAGGTGAGCCCAGTGGTGGTGACACACACCTCTGATCCCAGCACTCGGGAGGCAGAGGCAGGCAGATCTCTGTGAGTTCGAGGCCAGCTTGGTCTACAGAGTGAGTTCCAGGACAGCCTCCAAAGCCACAGAGAAACCCTGTCTTGAACTGTTGGTGCAGGCCTGTAATCCCACCACTTGGGAGGGAGAAGTAGCAGGACCAGGAGACTGAGACCAGCCTGGGACACCTGAGGCCCTGCTGGACTCAGTAATAGTGTTCTTACCTAGAATTTGCCAGATCTCATGATAAATGGTTGTGAGCCACCATGTGGTTGCTGAGAATTGAACTCAGGACCTCTGGAAGAGCAGGCAGTGTGCTCTTAACCTCTGAGCCATCTCTCCAGCCCAAGCAGAGTTAACCCATCTCTCTAATTTCCACATTGTTTTTTATTATCACTTTTACTTAATGTATATGGTGTTTTTCCTGCATGTATGTCTGTGTGAGGGTACCATATCCCCTGAAACTGGAGTTACAGACAGTTGTGAGCTGCCACGTGTGAGCTGGGAATTGAACCTGGGTCTTTTGGAAGAACAGCCGATGCTCTTAACCACTGAGTCACCGCTCCAGGCCCCACACATTACTTTTTTTTTTTTTTTTTTTTTTTTTTTTTGGTTTTTCGAGACAGGGTTTCTCTGTGGCTTTGGAGGCTGTCCTGGAACTCGCTCTGTAGACCAGGCTGGTCTCGAACTCACAGAGATCCGCCTGCCTCTGCCTCCCGAGTGCTGGGATTAAAGGCGTGTGCCACCAACGCCTGGCCACACATTACTTTTTTTTTTTTTTTTTTGATTTTTGAGGCAGGGTTTCTCTGAGGCTTTTGAGGCTGTCCTGGAACTAGCTCTTGTAGACCAGGCTGGCCTCGAACTCACAGAGATCCGCCTGCCTCTGCCTCCCGAGTGCTGGGATTAAAGGCGTGTGCCACCAACGCCCGGCCACACATTACTTTTTTTTTTTTTTTGACTTTCTTTTTTTTTTGTTGTTTGATTTTTCTTTTTTTTTTTCTCCATATTTATTTTGGTAAAAAAAATCAGATATAACCTTTCAAAAATTACATTAATGTTTAACATGCATTCAAATAACTTTCTTTTTTTTTCCAGTTTAAATTTAGATAAGAAACGAGGTTGCTTCACAATTCAGTTCCAGGTCCCGCTCCCATTCCCTCCCCTCCTCCCATGCCATCCCCCCAACCCCCCCCATTATCCCCTCATTCCCCCAGGGAGGGTGAGGCCCTCCATGGGGGTGTCCATAGTCTCACGCATTACTTTTTAAGACAGAGTCCTCACTGAACCTGAAGCTTGCTGTGGCCAGTGACTGGCTCCACCCCACCCCCAGCCCCCATCCTCCTCACCCTCCCCACCCTCCCTCACTCCCCGCCACCCCCAGCCCCCCACCATCACATCTGTCTGTCTCTACCTCTGCACAGATATTACAGGCACCTGCTGCCATACCAGGGACCTGAACCCAGGACCTCACTGGGCCAACTCCCTAGTCTAGTTTGGTTTTGGAGTCATGGTCTTACTGTGTAGTCCAGGCTAGCTTAGAACTTGAGGGAATCCTCCTGCCTCAGCTTTCCAAATGCTGCAGTGCATGACAGACACACATCCTCAGACGTTTTAAAGATGGAGGCCCTGGTGGCTTGAATGAGAAATGTCCCCAAAGGCCCAGGTATGGGAACACTTGGCCCGTGTTTGGTTGGTGGCACGGGTGGGGGAGGTTTTGGGCCCTTCAGAAGGCAGAGCTTTCCTGGGGAAAGGACTGGAGCCTGTACAGCTGGACCCTACTTCCAGTTCTCTCTGCTCTCTGGAGGTGGGGTGGCTGATGTGTGAGCGCCCAGCTTCCTGCTCTGGCTGCCTGGTGCCACGCCTTCCCTGCCTTTCTGGACTCTTCCAGTGGCTTTTGGTGATGGTGTGTTATCACAGCAATCAGTCATGGGTGCAGATGTGGTCTGACTGATTTCCTCTGGCTGTCTTTTCTGCTACGGCATTTCAAACATCACTGTCCAATCTGTCTGCATGAAGATTTTCTCCTTTTCCTTTAAAACTTAAGAACCAGACATTTCAGCCAGGCGTTGGTGGCGCACGCCTTTAATCCCAGCACTTGGGAGGCAGAGGCAGGCGGATCTCTGTGAGTTCGAGGCCAGCCTGGTCTACAGAGCGAGTTCCAGGACAGCCTCTAAAGCCACAGAGAAACCCTGTCTCGAAAAACCAAAAAAAAAAAAAAAAGAACCAGACATTTCCCACTCCCACACAGTTCATACATACACTTTCTCACACCAGATGTATGGAGGCTTCCCACACATACATCAAGAAAGTCCGCAGTCAATAAAGACGGATGTCCTACAATTTAACCCCGCCCTGACCCGGAGATAGCCTCAGATCCCACAGGTAATGAATGGGCTTGGGTCTGCAGGACAGTACCCAGTCCTGCTGCTTCAGGACCAGTCTTGAGTTTCAGGTTATAACCTCTCCATCTGGCCCATGGGCTTCCCGATTCCTATGGGCTTTCCCTGGCGTTAATTAATTAGTTAGGAAGGTTCGCATAACTGAGGGAAACAAATGGATATGTTTACCAACTTAGTATGCACATTCTCCAACGCATGATGGTTTCACTTACATTTTAAAGAGTTAAAATGTGTATGTGTGTGGTGTTTTGCCTGCATGTATGTATGTATACCGCATGTGTGTCTGATACTAGTAGACCCAGAAGAGGGCCTTAGATCCCCTAGAACTGGAGTTACAGAGGATTTGGAGCGGCCACGTAGGCTCTGGGTATTGAACCCTGGTTCTCTGGGATAGTTGTCAGTGCTCAGACATCTCTCTAGTCCTTGTTCTCTCTCTCTCTCTCTCTCTCTCTCTCTCTCTCTCTCTCTCTCTCTCTCTCTCTGTGTGTGTGTGTATGTGTGTGTGTGTGTGTGTGTGTGTGTGTGTTGCTGACGATATATTCTAGAGCCTCAAACATGTAAGGCAAACACTTTGCCACCAGGCCATGGCCTAGCTCCACAATGGTGAGTTCTGGTGAGCCACACCTCTTCTGACCTCCACGGGCACCAGGCATATGCGGGGCACGTTTATACATGTAAGCAGAAGCACTTACGTAAAATAATTAACTAAGTGTGGTGCATGAAGGTGTCTTGCCACCAGGCCTGACGTGAATGTGAAGCCTGGAGCCCACATGGTGGTCGAGAATCAACTCTTGGTCCTCTTACCTTCACACCTGTGCCCACACATTAGGCCAGCGGTGAACTTACATAAGTCAGGCACAGATGTAAATAGTGCAGGGAAACTACTGAAGGGCGAACCAATGAGAACCTGCACGGCGTACATATGTGCACACAGACACACCAGAGAGAGGCAGATGGGAGACAGAGACCGCACATGTAAATGGACCTGGAGCCAGGGCGTCGGTAGCGCACACCTTTGATGCCAGCACTCGGGACGCAGAGGCAGGAGGATCTCTGTGAGTTCGAGACCAGCATGGTCTACAGAGCTAGTTCCAGGAGAGCTAGGACTGTTACACAGAGAAACCCCGTCTGGAAAAACAAAACAGCAGTTACAAAAGTGGACATGGTGGTCCAAACCTGTAATCCTAGACCTTGAAAAGCTGAGGCTGGGGGCCAGTTTGGGCCTTCATAGTAAAACCCTGACTCAATAAAACAAACAAAACCAAGAAATGTGTTTATGTTTTTGTCCACAATTTTTGAATCGTGACCCTGAACGCTCACTGACCTACTTCCTGGGTAGTAGGTGAAAGGTTCAGGCATCACGCTGGCCGGCCCTGTTACATGGCAGAATGCACTCAGGCAGCACTCTGGCCAGCCCAGGGTCCATGAGTGCAGTCTGCACGCCCCTTACCTCTTCTTCTCCTCCCTTCTCTGACCCCCCCCCTTCTGGTTTCTCATTCCTGTGACCCCGCATCCTTGCTCTCCCGCCGCTGTAATAAACTATGGTTAACGTGCTCTCCTTGGCTCCTGCTCCTTCGTGCCCTTTCGCGGCCTTTTTCTAATGTTTAAACTTTTACAAAATAACAGCAGGTCACAATGATACAGGAGAAACTGAGAGTAATGAGTTGACATTAACGAAGGATGCGCCAAGAAACTTGCTTAGGAAATTCCAAATTGCCCAAGGTCGGACTCACACGGTGCTGCCTCTCTGCTATGACTTGGAGATCAGTAGTAGACTAGCCAGACTTGTCAGACTGTAGGGAAAATGTTGTACCTTGAACATAATTGCAGTTTAGGCCTACTATGTTTCTGATTGCTGGGATTTGTCCACTAAGACTGTTAGGCTCCACTGCCATATCAAAGAACATGCCTCTACCTGGCAGTTCAAAGGGATGGCACTTGGCCGGCAGCCACCATTGAGTCCCAGTTCTCTTATCAGGATGAGATGATTCTACCAGGCAGGCAGGGCGGCCCTGGGTAGCGCCAACCCAAAAGGAATGATACCGGTATATTCCAAAAGTAATTGGGACCATAACTTTGCTGTGCAAATTTCCCAATTGCTGAAAACGGCCAGGTTTGCAGTCTCCTGTCTCTGTTTAACTGCCGGGCTTAACTTGGGGCTGCGACCTTAAGGAGATGTACAGACGGCAGCATATGTAGGAATCTTAAAGCCTAAATCCTGCGTAATCCCTTACTAACGTCCATTTGTGGCTGGTTTTAGACTACTAAAGAATTTTCCCCCCATTCCCAAGTGTTGGGAGTAAATTCTCACCGGGGGACCCTAACCTGTGCTTCAACAAGACCCTGCATCCCCACGCTCCTGTCCCTTGCCCTGGACTAAGGAATGTTGCAAGGAAGGCCAGGAGAATCTGAACCAACAGGTTTTCCTGGTTTCCCCACCCAGTCTGTTAACAATCCTGCCTGTGCAACCTTCATAAAACCTCAAAAGAACAGGGCTGGGAGTTTCCAAACAGCTGAACTTCCTGGGGGTGGAGGCCCACTTGCGTATCGAGTACCTTGGGTCAGGTTCAATCACTGGGAACACACACACACTCACACACTCCTAATAGCCAAATAAATATATCACACAGAGTGTGTGGAGGCTACAGGAGTCCATCCTCAAGGCTTGTCCTGAGTCCCATCAGTTGCTTAGCAAATTTTTTTTTTTTGAGACAGGGTTTCTCTGTGGCTTTGGAGGCTGTCCTGGAACTCACTCTGTAGACCAGGCTGGTCTGGAACTCACAGAGATCCTCCTGCCTCTGCCTCCCGAGTGCTGGGATTAAAGGCGTGCGCCACCACAATCCAGCTGCTTAGCAAATTTAATGAGCCTGGAAGGTGGTAGTGTACTGGCTAGCTTTAACTGTCAATTTGACACAGCCTGGAGTCCTCTGAGAAGGTAGCTTCAACTGAGAAATTGCCCAGATTAGGTGAGTCTGTGGGCATGACTACAGCGATTATCTTGTCAAGAGGGCACCATTCCCTAGGCAGGTGGTCCAGGGCTGTGTAAGGAAGCTGTGAGTTCAAGGCCTGCCTGGTCTACAGAGCGAGTCCCTGGACAACCAGGGCTACACAGAGAAACCCTGTGTTGAAAACAAAACAAGGAAGAAAGGGAGGGAGGGAGGGAAGGAAGAATGAGGGAAGGAAGGGAGGGAGGGAGGAAGGAAGGGAGGAAGGAAGCTAAGCCAACTGGCAGTACTCTTCCACGTTTCTGCTGGAGTCCCGCCCTAACTTCCCTCATGATGGACTATGACCTGTGAGGTAAAATGAACCCTTTCTGTCGCTTTACTGGAGAGTTTTATCGGAGCAACAGAGAGGAAAAGAGAGCAGCTGGGACCCCTGATTTCCAGCCCGATTCCCATCACTTTTGCATCACTAGAGCCAAAGCGTCCAACAGGAACCCCTTAGAGAAGGAAGGATTGATTCGGGCTCAGGATTGCAGAGCGGTCCGCCCTATGGTGGCCAGGAGGCATGGAGGAGCCACTCAGTTCTTGGAGGTGCAAGTGTGTAGTGCAGGCTCTTCACACGTCACGGGCCAGGGAGGCGGCAGCAAGATAGGAACCAGGGGCAAGGTCTGATTTTCAGAGGCTCACCCCCAATGACCCACCTCCCTCAGCTTCCACAGCTCCCCAGGAAACATCCGCCAGCCAGAGAACAAGGGCTCCACGGCAGGAGCTACTAGGGGACAATGCAGACTGGAGGGATGGATAGGCGGGCCACCAGAAGCACGGAAGCGCATGCCCGGCTTGTCACTGACTGGCATCTAACGTGGGGAGCAGAGTAGATCTGAGACAGGTAACATGACAAAGACAGTTCAACATGTAGCCTGTCGGTGTTGGTTCAAACTTTGAAAATCTGACCCCGAGCTACCTTTTAGGCATTTTTTGGAAAGATTTATTTAGTTTATGCATTAGTGCTCAATCTGCATGTACACCTTTATGCCAGAAGAGGGCATCAGATCCCATTATAGATGGCTGTGAGCCATCATGTGGTTGCGGGGACTTGAACTCAGGACCTCTGGAAGAGCAGCCAGTGCTCTGAACTGCTGAGTCATCTCTCTAGATCCCCTTTTAGGCATAATTAAGCACAGCACAATTTGGTGAAAAGTTTCCTGTGACAATAACTCAATCCCATGTGTACAATAAAGCTTAAGATGTGACTACAGGGGCTGGAGAGATGGCTCAGAGGTTAAGAGCCCTGGCTGCTCTTCCAGAGGACCTGGGTCCAATTCCCAGCAACCACATGGTGGCTCACAGCCATCTACAATTCAATCTGGTGCCCTCTTATGGCATGTAGGCAGAACACTATATATGTAACAAATAAATAAATCTTTTTAAAAAATGTGATGACATGGAAACGCTTTGTAAAGTACATGTGACATTTTTCAGTAGGGCTGGAGAGATGGCTCAGTGGCTAAAAACACTCGCTGGTCTTCCAGAGGTCCTGAGTTCAATTCCCAGCAACCACATGATGCTCACAACCATCTGTAATGAGATGTGGTGCCCTCTTCTGGCCTGCAGGGATACATGCAAGCAGAACACTGTATACATAATAAATAAATAAATAAATAATAAAAAAGAAAAAACAAACAAAAAAACCCCTGTCTTTTAAAGATGGGGTCAGTAGACTGTCTACATGTGACACCACAAAGATGGGTTCTACAGCTGGGCGGCGGCGGCGGCGGCGGCGGCGGTGGCGGCGGCGGCGGCGCACACACCTTTAATCCCAGCTCTCGGGAGGCAGAGGCAGGTGGATCTCTGTGAGTTTGAGGTCAGTCTGGTCTTCAATGAGAGTTCCAGGACAATCTCCAGAAACTACAGAAAAACCCTGTCTTGAAAAAACAAAAAAAGAAAAACAAACAAAAAAGGAAAGAAGGCCGGGCGTTGGTGGCGCACGCCTTTAATCCCAGCACTCGGGAGGCAGAGGCAGGCGGATCTCTGTGAGTTCGAGGCCAGCCTGGACTACCAAGTGAGTTCCAGAACAGCCTCCAAAGCCACAAAGAAACCCTGTCTCGAAAAACCAAAAAAAAAAAAAAAAAAAAAAAAGGAAAGAAAACAGATGGGTTCTACAGACTGACAAACTCATGACAAGGGCAGATTGGGGGGATTAGTGTGGTCTTGGGCACACAGACAGCTCAAGGGTCACATCTGTTCCCCACCTTCTGGGCTAAAAACAAGCATCTCTCCCTTTGAAGAGACAATGTGGTTTTTTTTTTTTTTTTTTTTTTTTTGGTTTTTCAAGACAGGGTTTCTCTGTGGCTTTTGGAGGCTGTCCTGGAACTCGCTTGGTAGTCCAGGCTGGTCTCGAATTTAAAGAGATCCGCCTGCCTCTGCCTCCCGAGTGCTGGGATTAAAGGCATGCGTCACCAACGCCCGGCTGACAATGTGTGTTTAACATTCCTGGTTACCCTAGTGCTTATCTGTGAGCACAGGAACCTCAGTGCCTTCCACACACATTCATATACATAATATATGCATATTCATGTTTCATTTTTAAATAAAACATTTTAGATGGATGGGTGTCTTGTTTGTTTGTATCTCTGTGTGCCTGGTGTCCATAAGAAAGTGTTGGATCCTCTAGTACTGAAGTTACAGATGGTTGTGGGTCCTAAAATCGAACCCGGGTCCTATGGAAAAGCAGCCAGTGCTCTTAACTGCTGAGCCACCTCCCCAACCTCTATTTGTGGTGGGAAATCCTGCAGAGCTCTTCAGCTGGTTTGATTCTGGACTAGAAGCACCTAGCTTTGATCTGCCTTTTGTGTCCGTTACCTTTTGTTTGAGGTATGTAAATTTATTTACTTATTTATTTAGAGGCAGGGTTTCTCTGTGTATCAGCATTGGCTGTCCTGGAACTCTGTAGACCAGGCTGGCCTGGGTTGCACCTGCTTATGCCTCCCAAATGCTGACATTAAAGGCTATCCCCAGCCTCCACCTCCCCGTTGAAATATGTAGATCTTATCTGAGAGTTTCCTAAAGGTTCAAAGCCTATGCAAAATGTGGTTGCGGGAGGACTCAGCAAACTGAGACGTCCCAGTGGCAGGGAATTTGCATTGGCATTGTCTCTTTGGGAAGTTTAGATAAGAGGTTTTGGTTTACAGGAATTGATTTGCTAAAGGTGTGATTTGTATAACAGTAACAAAGCCCTTTGCAAAGCTATGGTCAGTTAACCGGAGGCTGACTTCCCTGCAGCCACGGAAGGCTAGAATTCATCCTAGAGTAGCTCTTTCTTCTTTCCACGGACCCGCGTGAAATGAACACATTTACTTTTTTGTTTTTTTAGACCAGGTCTCACTGTGTAGCCCAGGGTTGCCTGGGACTCAAGACTGTCCTTCCTCAGCCTCCTCAGGGCTGGGATTCTATACAGATGTTCAACAACACAGCCATCTCTTCCCCAGGATTTAGTTTGAGTCCACGGGTTGTTCAATATTTGACCAGTGGACGTGCCTTTCAGGTATGCTTATATGCTGATCAGATGTTTTCTGAACACATCTATGTTTTCTGGTTCAACAAGTCATTTCAGGCAGTATAATCTTAGGGGGCCGTGGGGTTGTGTGCCATCCATGTGGGGCACGGGGTCCTTATACAATGCATGACTGCTCACCCAGCCCCTAAAGAGCCCAGGTTCTAGTCAGGGGTCCGAAATTAACGAATGGCTCCATGTGGAAGGAAATAAATATTTGTATGTTACTTGCTTTTCTCATGCTGAGAGAAAGTAATTTAGAGGAGGGTTTCTCTGGGCTAACAGTTTGAGGGGATCATCCATCGATTGGGAAAGGCCTGGCCAGCAGCAGCGGCAACAGAAGGCTGACTGGTCGCCTTGAGTCACCAATCAGGGAGCAGCCATGAAGGCTTTCTCCTTTTTTTTTTTTTTTTTTCTTTTGGTTTTTCGAGACAGGGTTTCTCTGTAGCTTTGGAGGCTGTCCTGGAACTCGCTTGGTAGTCCAGGCTGGCCTCGAACTCACAGAGATCCGCCTGCCTCTGCCTCCCGAGTGCTGGGATTAAAGGCGTGCGCTACCAATGCCCGGCTAGGCTTTCTCCTTTTTATTAAGTCTGAGACCCCCTGTCCATGGAATGGGGCCCCCGAAAACTAAAGTGGTTCTTTACACCTTAATTTACCTAATTTAAAAGATCCCTTCCAGGCACATCCAGAGGCTAACCTATCTAGATAATTAAGAACCAGCCTGCCTCCATTTTAGGCTTAGAAGCCATTTTATAGTAAAGACAAACCAGGTTCGTTCACGTTTATGATTAAATCTGTTTCTCAAGGATTGGGCTGTGCCCCATCTGTAACCTTAAACTACAAATGGTTCTGCACTGCCTGCTCCAGGAACGGCAATCATGTCCTTGTTTTAAAAAAAAAGTTAATAAGCAGCTTGCAGGCCCACGTCTGTTTCTGTATGACCTCCCATGACGACCTGCTATGACATGCCAACGCTTGTTTGCTGGGAAATTGTAGATCCAGTCAAGTTGGCAAATATTAACCAACACTGCAGGTGAGCAGGGGCTGTAATATCCTCAGGATAGCTGTCCCGGGGGGTATGTCTGTGGATTCCAGCAAAGCTGCTGCAACTGTAGGCTTGAATGCCATATTGGGGTTGCGTAACGGAACGTGAGGTTGGGGAAAAGTTGGCAACAATAGTTTCTCAACACGCAGTGGCTGCAACTCTCTCTCTCTCTCTCTCCTTTTTGGTTTTCTGAGAAAGGGTCTCTATCTCCCTGGCTGACTCTGTAGACCAGGTCCAGGAACAGAGATCAGTCTGCCTCTGCAGCCTGAATGCTGGTGTTGAAGGTGAGCACTGCCATGATTGTCATGGACACGTATTTTATATGCCCATTGTCTAGAGTTAGAGGAATAAAAATCTTCTAGGGAAAGCTAGGCATGGCTAGTGCCTGTAATCTCAACACTGAAGGAGGCAAGGTCAGGATTGTCAGGTGAGGCCCAGCCGGAGCTATACGGTAAGGCCCTGTCACAACCAGCTGTAACTCTAGTTCGGGGCATTCAACACCTTCGGGACTCTGAGGGCAGCTGCACAAGTGTGCTGTGCATAAACCATGAAGGTACATATGCATACAGCACATAAAAATAAAATACAAAAAAAAAGAACCACAAAGCCGGGCTGTGATGGCACCTTTAATCCCAGCACTGGGGAGGCAGAGGCAGGCGGAGCTCTGTAAGAAACCCTATCTTGAAAATCCAAAAAAAAAAAAAAAAAAAAAAAAAAAGGGCTGGAGAGATGGCTCAGAGGTTAAGAGCACTGACTGTTCTTCCGGAGTCGAGTTCAATTCCCGGCAACCACATGGTGGCTCACAATCACCTTGAATGAGATCTGGTGCCCTCCCCTGGCATGCAGGCATACACAATAAACAAACAAATAAATAAATAAATAAATAAATAAATAAATAAATAAATAAATAGAAGAAAAAAAGGGAACCACAATGAGCCCTGGCCTGTAGACCAATCGGATGTTTTACCCAAAGGCATTGTGCAAATAAAAGGGGAAGTTAGACATGGCAGCCCACAGCTTTAACCCACGTGGAAGGCGGGGAGATAAGATCTCTGAGTTTAGGCCATCCTAGTCCAATTACAGAGCTCCAGGCTATCCAGAACCCAAATGAGATCATTTCAAAAAGGAAGGTAGCTGGAGAGGTGACTCTCAAGTAAAGAGTACAAGCTGGGCATAGTAAGGCTCGCCTTTAATCCCAGCACTCGGGAGCCAGAGGCAGGCGGAGCTCTGTGAGTTCGAGGCCAGCCTGGTCTACAGAGCAAGAGCAAGTGCCAGGATAGGCTCCAAAGCTACACAGAGAAACCCTATCTGGAAAAACAAAACAAAACAAAAATCTCAGCACTGAGGAGGCAGAGGCAGGTGGATCTGAGTTTGAGGCCAGCCTGGTCTACAGAGTAAGTTCCAGTACATTGAGAGGTACATAGTGAGATCCTGTCTTCAAATAAACAAAGCAAACATATAAACAAACAAGCACTGGCTGCTAGCCCAGAGGACCCAGGTTTGATTCCCAGCTCCTACTATGAGCAGCTCCCCACTGTTTGTAATCTATTCAGTTCCTTCTTCTGGCCTCTGGGCACTTACACACTCATATGGTTTACAGACATGCAGGCAAAACACCCATATACATAAAAATAATTTAAAAAATCAACAGGGTAGCTGAGCATGGTGGCAAATGCCTTTACTTCCAGAAACCAGGAGGCAGAGGCAGTCAGTTCAAAACCAGCCTGTCTGCATAGAGAATTCTCTGTCAGCCAGAGCTACCTTGTGAGACACTCTTACACAAACAAAACAAGGAAATAACAGGGAAGACAAACTTGAGAGCAAGGTGGACTCTGTTTGGGGATGTCCTGTCCCTGTTACTGAAGGAAGAGGGATTTTAATATATTTCTAAGTATTGTATACATTGGGTGTTTCGCCTACACGAATGTCTGTATATGTCATGTGTGCCTGGGGCCTGGGGAGGTCAGAAGAGTGCACAGAATCCCCTGGAACTGGAGTTGTAGATGATTGTGAGTCACCACATACGTGTTGGGAGTTGTACCTGGGTCCTCTGGGAAAGCAGGCAGTGAGGGATCTTAGCTGCTAAGCCATCTTGCTGCATTCCTTGAGTTTTTATTGATTTGCTTAGCGCAGTACTATGTATGGAACCCACTGTGCTGTACGTGTTTGGCGAGAGCTCTGGCACTGAGGTGGGCTTCCCAGCCTCACTGGAGGAGTCCAGCAAGTGGTCACCACTGGGCTAAAGCCCCAGCCCTGAAAGAAGAGTTGTTTTTTTTTTAAAGATTTATTTATTTATTACATATACAGTGTTCTGCCTACATGCCAGAAGAGGACACCAGATTGAATTGTAGGTGGTTGTGAGCCACCATGTGGTTGCTGGGAATTGAACTCAGGACCTCTGGAAGAGCAGTCAGTGCTCTTAACCTCTGGACCATCTCTCCAGCCCTGGAAGAAGAGTTTGAATCATTACCTTTTTGCGGAGGAGGTTTTGAGGCAGGGTTTCTTTGTAGGTTTTGGAGGATGTCCTGGAACTCTTTGAAGACCAGTCTGACCTCGAACTCAGAGATCTGCCTGCCTCTGCCTCCCGAGTGCTGGGATTAAAGGCATGCGCCACCACCAGTGATTATTTTACTATTGTGTGTGCATGATGTGTGCGTCTGTGGGGCGGGGGTTGAGTGCCATGGTGTGTGTGGCAGTCAAGAGACAACTTTGTGGAGTTACTTCTGTCTTTCTACTTTTACTGGGTTCTGGGGACCCCGCTTGTGCACCAAAGCAGCTTCATCTCCCCAACTGGCTAGACGTTGGCTCTATTACTTTGATTTTTTAAAAAAAGTTCTTGTTTCTTGAGAAGATAGGCTTTCATGTAGCTCAGGTTTGTCCCCAATCCATTAGGAGCAGAGGATTACCTTGTACTCAGTTTCCCAGAACTGAGATTACAGGCAGGTAAGCAGGTGGGGTGCTGGCACCACTGAATTCTGGCTAGGAAGGTTGAGATTGGACTACATCAAGCAGTGACCTTATCAGCTTAGCTTGCTTTGTTCATGCCACCAGCAAGCAGGTTCACCTCATAACCCTTTCTACCCCAAGGTGGTCCCAGCGAGGGGAGCATCCGTGGTGCTCCAGTAGCCTTGCAGGGAGGTGTTCCCGTCTCCACCCATCAGGCACAGCACCATGGCTTCTTTCTGTGGCCGAGCCCTGGGAATAAAAACGGCGAGTTCTGAGACAGCACGGTTGCTGCCCACACCCAGTTTCTCTCAGGGATTATGCCTGAGCCACCACTAGAACTGCGTGTGGAGGCTTACTGGACTCAGGTAGGAGTCAAAGGCCCTTCGATGAAAAGAACACGACTGGAGAGTTGGCTCAGCCGTTAAGAGCACTGGCTGCTCTTGCAGAGGGCTGGGGTTCAAGTCCCAGCATCCACATGTCAGCTCACAGCTGCATCTAACTCCAGTCCCTGGGGATCCGAAGACAGTCCTCTTCTGACCTCCGCAGGCAGAGAGGATCAGCAGGTTTGGGTAGGTGGGGATTTTCAAGAGCTGCCAGAGTCCCATGACCTGCATGTATGTTGGCGTGGTCCAGCTGTATAGCCCAAGCTGTCCTGTCTCCGCTGGTTAGCTGAACCAGGCCATGGGGTCGAACCTGTGCTGTGCCCACCTTTCTTCAGTGCTCAGATAAGCACACAGACATCACCCTTCATTGGTTCTGATGTCTGACACTTAGCAGCCCTGGCACCTTGGGGCCTCTGAGCCTGCTTACTCATGTGTACAACATACATGTCTACATTTATCTCTAAAACACTCAGCAAATGGAGGAAACTGCCACGTGAGCCCCAAGCAACGGGGGGACATTTTACGTGGACCCCAGAACGATCGCAGCAGCTCAACCTTCTTCCCACTCCGTTCCAGCTTCGGTACCTCCTCGGTTCCCCCACTCCCCCAGTGAAAAGAGGTCGTGGTCCCTTTAAGGCCCGCCCCTCCCTCCCCCAAAACTTGCCAGTGTCTGCTCTTTTCGATCCCGGACGGCCGGCCAGGCTCGCCGCCGAGCTGGTAGGGGACAGGGCCGCGGGGTCGGGGAGGGCCGTGGGGGGACCGGCGGGACGCACGTCGCCGCGCCGGCGGGAGGGCGGGGGATTGGTTGCGGGAGCAGCCGGCACGGGCGCCAAGTCGCTGCCCCGGGCGGCGCGCGTGGCCCGCCAGCGGCCCGCACTGCACAGGGTCCCGCCGAGTGCCGCCCACGCTCCCGAGTGAGGGGCGTCCGGGCTGATCGCGGGGGCGGGGAGGGGACCGCCCGCTCCCCTCCCCCACCACCGCCTCTGACGTCGACGCGGGACCCGCCCTTCCGCGGGAGCGGCCCGCCCCACCGCTGCGCGTCACCTGCTGCGCCGTGGCGCCCCCCACGTTGGGAGTGCCGGCTTTGGAGTGGCTGTGTCCAGTGAATAGGGTGGAGGTTCGTTTAGATCACCAGACGCCTCCAAACTTTTTTTTTTATTAGAAGAATCCTTGTGTAGCGCAGGGTAGCCCTGAACTCAAGGCAATCCGGCCTCTGACTTCAGAGCACTGGAATCACAGGCTTGCAACCACCACACCATGCCCAAAACTTCTCGAAGCAAGCGGGCTTCCACCCCGTGTCCTTACATCTCAAACTTGTTCTCCCCGCTCTGGGCTCCCGCCGACCTGGGGGAAGGGCGCCCCAGCGCGTTTGGGGCGGCCTGCGACTCTTCCCTTTGTGTGTGGCGGTGGTGGCGGGTGTAAAGACGCGCCATGTCTGCGCGGCCAGCGCTGCACCGCTGAGCTGCCTCCCCCAGCCTGTTTGACCCTTTCTGGCCCCCACAACGCCTCTGGGCCGGACTGTGGTCGGGGTCCTCGGCTAGTACCTTTCCTGACCGCTCCCCGAAGGGCGCTGGGGGGCCGCGTCGCAGCTCTCG
Source organism: Mesocricetus auratus (assembly GCF_017639785.1). NCBI lineage: Eukaryota > Metazoa > Chordata > Mammalia > Rodentia > Cricetidae > Mesocricetus > Mesocricetus auratus. The sequence continues at coordinate 6,724,255 of NW_024429216.1, read as the reverse complement.
GTCTCCAAGGAGCCACAAAGCACTCCCAAGGACTCGGGGCGCCGTTGCCACGTGCGAACCGAGCTAAACGGAAAGGATCTGCCGTGGCTGAACGTCAAGCCAATGATGGCGACTGCAGGACAGGGTCCCAAGTCAGCTGGCAATGAGTGCTGCTCTTATATAACGAGAAGTGCTCAGATCTGGAGGATCTCTTTTCAAATACTAACCCTCCAGACTGGGTAAAGGTCAAGTGGACACGTATTTAGCGGGCTCATAGCTGCCAACTGCTGTGTTGATCTACATTTCCGGAGCTTGCAAACAGCAGGCACCGGGAAGGCCGTCCGGGCAGCCCATCGGTAGCTTAGAGTCACCTCCCGAGGCCCCGAAAAGTACGGTAGCGCATGCGTCCTTGGGGCCGTTCCTAGATTGCGCCAGAGAGCGCCTACGAGCTCCCTTTTTTACCAATCAGAGACTATCAGTCGTCCTATACCATCTGGCAAGAGGATTTTCTTTCCTCTCTCCATTGACCAATCGAGTGGTGACGTACAAGACGGGCACCTGCGGGAACCATTGCGGGGACCCAGAAGGGAAAGCCTTTCTTGTATCCCAGCGGAGTGGCGCGGGAAGGTGATCGTTGTGACGGGGGGGGGGGGACGAGAGTGACCGATAAGCGAGGAAACCAATGAGAGCGGGAAGGAGGCGGAGCTTCGGGGAGCCGCTGCCATTTGCTGTCTGCGGGAAGGCGGAGCGATGCCAAAAATCCGCCCTATCAAATCGGAGTTTATCTTGAGGAGGCGGAGCTTGACGGAATGACTGGCAGGAAACACTCACCTATACGGAGTGCGACAGACGAGCGAGGGTGGGCTTTCCAGGAGAAGGGCATGGGCTCTATCCAATAAGCGTGGCTCGTGTGGGGCCTTCCCCTCCCCCCATGGCAGGGCCAGTGGCTCCCCCTATCGGGTGGGGGCGGCGAGTGACGGGCGTGTCCCTCCCCCAATGAGAGGCGGGGGGGAGGCGGGTTCTGCGCCGCCATGTCGCGGAGGCTGCTGCCCCGGGCGGAGAAGCGGCGTCGGCGGCTCGAGCAGAGGCAGCAGCCGGACGAGCAGCTGAGGCGGGCGGGAGCGATGGTGAAGATGGCGGCGGCGGGCGGCGGAGGCGGCGGTGGTCGCTATTACGGCGGCGGTAACGAGGGCGGCCGAGCCCCTAAACGGATGAAGACTGAAAACGCCGGCGACCAGCACGGAGGCGGCGGCGGCGGAGGATCCGGGGCGGCGGGCGGCGGCGGCGGGGTACGGCCAGGGTTTTAGGCTCCCGGAAGGAAGGGCAAATTTCTTACTTTAAAAGCTATTTATTTTTTGCGGGGGACCTCTGCGCACGCGCTGCGGCCCTCGCGCTCCTGGCGGGGTGGGGGAGGGGCAGGCGTTGGGCAAACGGCGGGGTTTGCGCGAGGACAGGCGCTTGCGCGTGCGCGCAGCCCGTAGCGGGGCTTGCGGGGGCGGGGGGAGAGGCTGCCTCTGCGGGCGGCTCAGTGCGCAGGCGCCGCGGGCTGGCATGTGGGGGGCCCAGGCACGCGGCCGGGACTTTTTTTTTTCTTTCTCCCTTTATCTTTTTTTTTAAGTCCGTGTCCCGTGCGCAAGCGCGCTTCTGTAACTAGATTTTTGCGAGCGGGAACTGGGTGGGCGGCGGCTTGACGGGGTCGGCAATTCCGCCCCGTCGCGGTGGTAATCACGGTCGCATCTTTATAGAAGTTGACTTATTTCATCTGTTGTGTGCACTGTGAAACGGAAGAGAGTTTGTAAGAGGCAGATAATAGCTGGGCAGTTGAGCCAAGCCCTACGGTCTCCAGGAGAGGGGCACTATTATAAATTAGGATATGTATTCTGGGCCTGTGGCCCGTGCGCGGAGGCATCTGACCTACTCAGTCTTCCAAGAGTCGCAGATGTGGTTTCTGTGTTAAGGTGCAGTCTGCACTCCTTTAAAAAAGTGTTATAAAAGTCCTCCCTCCCGACATGGTGGTGCGGGCCTTTAATCTCAGTGCTCTGGAGGCGGAGGCGGGCGAATCTCTGGAGTTTGATGTCAGCCTGGTCTGCCTAGTGAGTTCCAGGCCAGACGAGGCTGGACAGCGAGACCCCTCTCAAACAATACCCACTTGTTCAGCTGCATCTCGTGCTGTAAGCATTTGCTAGCTTAGCCTCATTAGGATGGTAGATTTCCTCGGTGTGGTTTAAGAAAAGCGGCGGGAGAGAGAAAGATGGAAAGGAATCTTAGAGAAGGGCGAGGGAGACTGGCCTCCGGACAGGAGCTGCGGGATATGGTGGGGTGGGGCGATGGGAGGTGGGCAGGGCCGGTTTATTTATTTCCAAGGGAGGGGTGTTCCTCTGTGTATCTTTGGAGCCTATCCTGGCTCCTGTAGACCAGGCTGGCGTCAAACTCACAGAGATCGCCTGCCCCTGCTTCCTGAGTGCCGGGATTAAAGGCTTGGCCACCACTGCCCAGCCAGTGGGCCAGGGCCCTTTTAAGAGAGAACATGGTGAATATACACAAGGGGCGCTCTTAGTGGCAGCAGCAGGGAGCGTGTCCTGTCAGGACCCCACGGGCAGGCCAGTGCAGACGCCTGCATACTAACAGTGTGCCTTGCCCCCTCCCAATAATTTAAAATTGGCTGTTCCTCTGAGATGGAAAGAACAGGGAGGATTAATCAATTCAGAGCTGTGGGAGACAAGCCTAAGCCCAGGCTGGAAATTGCCAGGAAGTGCCCTGTGTGGTTCACTCCTGAAAAGAGCCCAGTAATATTCGTGGGCATCTGCCTAGTGCTCTTCGGGGAGGAGCCTGGGTCCGAGCCCCAGAGGCTTGTGTGCGCACATGTGGAGAGACAGACCCCTGAGGAGGAGCTGTGGTTGCTGTGACAGATTGGGTGGGGTAGCAGTTCTCTGTTCTCTGTAGTGTGGCCTAGTCAGTGTAAGACAGGAAGGGCGTGTTGTCCTGGAAGCCATGTGCCCTGATTGCAGCTGAAGGTGACTTGTGGGTAGCAGTCATTCCTCACTAGGTGACCACAGCTTGCCTACCCAGAGGAAGTGCACAGAAGCTAGAACACACAGTGTGTTCTTCAGGCCAGCTGGCCGCTGTTGGAGCTTTCCGTGGGTGTGGCCCCTTTCCAAGCCTCTCTTCCTGTTGTACCTTGATTGAGGAGAGAGACAGATTCCAGGAAGAATGCCAAATGTGAGCCTCTGGTTCTCCCTCCACTACAGTCAGCCTGCCTTAGAAACAAGCCAGTGGGCAGATGGCTGCCCACTCAAGCCTTTTCCCATCAGATGGCATTGGATCGGGTGCCTCTTAACTCACTGTGTCCGTCCTTTTTCAGGAGAACTACGATGACCCCCACAAAACCCCTGCCTCCCCAGTTGTCCACATCAGGGGCCTGATTGACGGTGTGGTAGAAGCTGACCTTGTGGAAGCCCTGCAAGAGTTTGGACCCATCAGGTGCGTCTTCTGGGGCCAGGCCTTAAGTCTCCTTAGCATTGTCGTGTCCTGGTGTCTGGCTCCGAGCAGTGTTCTACCATCCTGGTCCGGGTCCGATGGCTCCTCACAGAATTCACCCTTCAGTGTTTCAGGGTCAGCTTTGCTCCCTCCATCTCTGCCGCACACCTGTGGTCTCTAGTCAGAGACTTCATTCACCGGTGTGCTGGAGAAAAGTGTAGATTCCTTCTCCTGCGACGTTGCCCAGACAGTGATTGACTAGCGCTGTGATTGGCTCAGTCTGTGAAACAGGGCGGGGACCAGGGGGTGACTGGCTCACAGGAGCCTGAGCCCCGCCTTCCCTCTGCAGCTACGTGGTGGTGATGCCGAAGAAGCGGCAGGCGCTGGTGGAGTTTGAAGACGTGCTGGGGGCCTGTAATGCGGTGAACTACGCAGCCGACAACCAAATCTACATCGCTGGTCACCCTGCTTTTGTCAACTACTCCACCAGCCAGAAGATCTCCCGCCCCGGGGACTCAGATGACTCCCGGAGTGTCAACAGTGTGCTTCTGTTCACCATCCTGAACCCCATCTACTCCATAACCACGGTGTGTGCTGAAGGCATTCCTGCAGGCTGCTCTGTTGTCCCAGATCCAACCCCAAGCCAGCATGACATGCCCAGGCCCCTTAATCTTGCCTCTTGTTGCTTTTCTAGGATGTTCTCTATACTATCTGTAATCCTTGTGGCCCTGTCCAGAGAATTGTCATTTTTCGGAAGAATGGAGTCCAGGCTATGGTGGAATATCCTTTTCTGGGAAACTGGTGCTCTTTGGTCTGGGAGATCTCTCAGGACTTGGCATATACTAAATGCCTTTGCATAGACAATTAGTGGAAGGAAGACTGAACGGGGAGCCATATACCACGAGTCTTGCAGTCAGTCGTGAGGTGTGTGTTGCAGCAGGTGATCTGAAGAGGGTGCTGTTCTGTTCACATGCCTTGTCCCCCTTGAGGACGCAGTGCTCGTGCACCCGCACGCGTGAGAGCGCTCAGCCGTATCCACCTCATCTTCTGTGAGGTGGCCGCTTGGTATTCTGTGTAGAGGGGGCTTCGATAAGGAGAAATCTGAAGACTCTAGAACTGCAGGATGACTTAAAGGGGGAGGAGGAGAGGGTTTTGATAAAGGTGGCTTGTTGGGGCCTTCTTGGCTAGGGTGCAGGAGAAGCCATCTTTAAAAGCAGGCAGGGTGTAGATTTCAGAGATAAGATGAGGCAGCTGTCAGTGCCATGGCTCTGGTGGCTGGGGTACCCTGGCCAGTGACTGCTTCCCGGGGGCAGTCCCTGGTGTGTCACAAAGGCTTTTGCTTTTGCCTGAGGTTATAAATGGGTGGTACCACACTCACAATCTTTGGTGCTGTCTGGTCCTTGTTTTATGTAATTCCTTTGTCAAAGCTCCACGGTGATGGCTTCCTTAAGTTCTCCCACATTTGATTCTGTGCAAAGTGCCCAGCGGGCCAAGGCCTCACTTAACGGGGCTGATATCTATTCTGGCTGTTGCACTCTGAAGATCGAGTATGCGAAGGTGAGGCTGGGAAGTGACTGACTAACGTTAGGTGCCTGGTGAGATGAGGCATGGCCGGTCCTAACCTTTGTCCTGTCCTTGCAGCCTACCCGTTTAAATGTGTTCAAGAATGACCAAGATACTTGGGACTACACAAACCCCAACCTCAGTGGACAAGGTAATCCTGATGGCTACTATGTTCTAAACATACCGCCTGCCTCTTCACTCGACTACTGCACTTGATAGACCCGGGCTCAGGGTTATGTAATGCCATGGGCTCCCTGTGGGCACAGGAGGGCCTTGAGTTACTTCTGCCCCGAGTCTGCCGGAAGGGGCAGAGTTGAGACTGAGGCTTGGCAGGGTGGGAGCAGGACACCACTGAGGAGGCAGCATGACAAGTGGGCAGAAGTCGGGAGTAGCTCCCTAGGAGTTTGCTGCCTTCTTCATTCCCTGGGGGTGAGCAGTGGTCCTCTCTGCTGCACGAGGGGTGGAGGGGGGGTGTGAAACAGTCTCCAAGCAAACAGACCTTGGAGAGGTCAGACACTTGGATGAGACCAGGCTAGATATTAGTGACCTCATTTGTAGAGGAGACTCAATTTCTCTTCAGGGGTCCACAGAAACAACTCCCCTTTCTAGAATTGTCAAAAACGGTTTGCTTTTGGTAAGTAGGAGAGGTGAAGGATTATCTTTGAAAACAGCGTCGCCCCCTCTGAAAATCAACAAGATGGACCACCTCTTGGTCTGACCCGTCGAACTAGGCCTTGGGCTGTAGGAGGAGGCTGGTGGCTGACACCGTAGTCTCTGGGGGACCAGAGACTGACCTACACTTGTAGGTGGGCCTGTCTTGCTTGCTTTGCAGCTGACAACCAGTGGGCAGGGTGGGCTAGGCTCTCCCAAGGACCCTCAGAATTGGCCCTCTGGGCCTGGCTGCTCCCTCCAAAGGTCAAAGGCAAATTATGACCAAGTGAATGTACCAGAGCGGGCAATGGCATTACATGACTGCTGACAGAAACATGGCAACCAACCATTTCTTCTCCAAGGAACACAAATAGAAGATGTGCAGACCGGCAGGGGCTAGTAGCAGGGGCTGGCTGTACATTGCTTTTGATGCCTCTCAGCTTTTGCTGCCCCAAGCGGGGGCCCAAAAACAAAGGAGGGCTGATGAGGTAACCTGGAGTGAGGGCGGTGCTTCACCACCCCCTCAGGAACCACACTTCAGCGGCTCTGCCTCTGCACATTGCGCACCAACACACAGGGCACAAAACCACTAGTTCTTCCTGGAGAACAGAACATGCAGCCTCCACCACGTCCCCAGAAACAGCCGCAGATTGAGCTCACTACATCAAGAACACCACACCGCGCTCCAAGGAACAGCTACAAGCACAGAGACAGAGGCAGACAGAGACAAAGAAAGAGACGCAACATGGCAGCAGACACTGCTTTTTACTAAACATTAAAAGTCAAAATCCAAGCAAACTTGAACCCAAGAATGTACACAGAAGTAGGAAACACAGAACAGAGCTCGCCCAGCCAGCCAGCGGTGCTCTTTTCGGAGAACGATTCGATTCATAGACTGAAGTAGATTCCATGGGCCTCCAAGACAAAATAGGATCCTCTCTCCATTCCTCGCCACGTGGGTTTTGTTTTTTAAGTCCTTTGGTTTGGGGAGGGCCTTGTTTTTCCTTTGTGTTTTGATTTTTTTTCCTGCAGTCACCGGCTGCCAACACAGTCTGCACCAACTGGAGATCAGAAATAAAAAAAATTAACCACAACAACAAAAAAAAAATCAAAAAACCAAAACAGACCTAAAACCAAAACAGCTCAGAGGCACACAGTTACCTGCTGGTGGGTGACCGGGCGCGCTACCAAGGCCAAAGTGCAAGCATAGTGGGGCCATTGGCACACTTCATACCAGGAGACACGCACATGGAGCGCTACACAGCAGAAGCCCCCACTGCAGCACACAGTGAGGAGAGGACAACACGGAGGGACACTGCCCACTCCACACACCTTCATTTCATTTTCTGGTATCTTCAGAGGACAGAACATCTGTGAGCCAATTTTGATTTAACCAAAACAATTGACTTTTAAACGATTCTTTAAAGAAAAATGTAGCGGATGTATGCCGTGACTTGTATTTATGACTGTAAAACCATGTGATGCAGGGTCGCAGTGTATGTTTGATGGGACACGCCATCTTTCAGAACTGTGCTAACTCACTGTTGAAGCGTCCAATGGTAAGAGAAAAATACAGATGTGTTTTTTTGTCACAAATGGACATTGTACTCTGTACCTCTGCTGTAAGTAGCCCTTTTCCATCTTTGAAATGACTGTTAAAAACAAACAAACCCAGGCAGGGTGGCAGGAAAGGGCAGTGGTTTCAAGTTCTGGGTCTTGTGCCACCCAGACCTGGGCTGAGGTTCTGGCTCAGCCTCTGATTTGCAAGAGTGTCTTAAGTGCTCAGGGAAAAAGTAACTGCTCTGATGTCTTACCTGTAAGATGGGGCTAGGAAATGAGTACCTACCTCATCGGGTTGCTGCCAGGGGTTGGAGAAGCTGTGATGTCTGTAAAGTACTCACCAGTGTCTGTCACTTAAGCGCTGAGCTAATGGTTAGGAACTGCAGCTGGGGCCGGGAGGGGGCTCTGCGCCATTGTTGGGTCTGAGAATGTCGGTGCCGTGGACCTGACTGCTCTTTCAAACCGGTTCTGCTGTTGCCCTGCTTGGCAGCTGCTCCAGTCCCTCTCGGACTGCGTGGGGTGTGGAGGGTGGCTGGGCCCGGGGCTGATTAAAAATGGGGCCTGGAGTGAGGCCTTGTGCTCCCACATTCTAGAGGCTTCTGGGCTGTCTGACCTCATTCTGTCTATCTTGTGTTACTTATCTGTTGCCCTTACTTTTCCTCCCTTCATTGGGAATTACTTTGTAAAGACGTTCTTCCTCTGTAGTACACGCACGCTAGAGTTCCCTAGATGGCCTGGGAGCTGGGCTTGCCTCCACCTGTTCTGTACTAGCCAGGGCAAGGGAGATTGTTAAGTGAGTCCAGAAGCTGGCCTCCTTAGCAGGGAAAGGAAAGTGGCCCCTAAGTTGAAGGCCTGGGCTTCATGCCTTTACCCCCAGGTCATAGGAAGGAGGCCTCAGCAGCCCTTGTAAGAAAAGGGTTTGCAGTCATGCTCTCAGGAGCTCCTTGACCCTGAGGTGGGCGTCTAGTCAGGAGTGGGGGGTTCTTTCTTAGCTCTCTTCCTAACTCTTTTTTCGATCTACAGGTGACCCTGGCAGTAATCCCAACAAACGCCAGCGGCAGCCCCCTCTCCTAGGAGATCACCCCGCTGAATATGGTGAGGGCAGGGGGTTCCCCTCCGTGGACTCCCGTGGCTCATGTGCCCCTGCCCGTCGTCCGCCGCGAAAATTCTCACCCGTCCTCCCTCTCTTTCCTTCCCACCCCCCAGGAGGGCCCCATGGTGGGTACCACAGCCATTACCATGATGAGGGCTACGGGCCCCCCCCACCTCACTACGAAGGGAGAAGGATGGGCCCACCTGTGGGGGGTCACCGCCGGGGCCCAAGTCGCTATGGCCCCCAGTATGGTCATCCCCCACCCCCTCCCCCACCACCCGACTATGGCCCCCACGCTGACAGCCCTGTGCTCATGGTCTATGGCTTGGATCAATCTAAGATGAACTGTGATCGGGTCTTCAATGTCTTCTGCTTGTATGGCAATGTGGAGAAGGTGAGCTGCTTTCCTTGAAGCTGAAGGCGCTCCCCAGCCACAGATGGAGGGGAGCAGGGGGGCGGAGGACAGTGAGGTGCATCATGGGTAGTAGTGAGTGGCTCCTGGAGCTTCATGAGTTTGCTTCCCCACATTATAAGAGCCAGGTGCCTTGTCTATCTTAGTAGTGAGACTTTCTGCACAGGTGCAGAAACGAGTCAAGATGGCTGTCACAGTTGGCCTCTGACCACTCAAGGCCTTTCTGCTCTCTGCTGGAAAGTTGACTCCACCTGGTGGCTAGTGGTTTCTTACCAAACTCAGTCCTAGAGTGCAGCCCCGGGCTTGATGCAGCTAATGAGAGTCATGGCAGCCTGGTGTGATGGTGCCCACCTGGGATCCTAGCACTCAGGAGGCGGGGCCCGAGTGTGCCGTCTCAAGGAACACTTCCTATGTGGTTGGCTGTGCGGGCTTTCCCCACCCCCGCAGCAGTTGGGAAGCAGCACCGGGCTAGCTAGCCTGCTCCAGAGCCTTTCTTCTGCCCAGCATGTACTGCCCTGGTCTGTGAGGTGGTTTAGGGTCAGGGCTAGCGTGCTTAGGAGGCCCAGGCTTCCATCCCCAGCACAGGGATTTCTTTCTTTTGACTCTGAATGGATACATAGCATGCCTAGTGAGGACAGGCTTTCCCGCTCTGCACGCTGTATTTGCCCATAGGCAGCTCTCAGGTAGGAAAGGCACTGCCAGGGTCTGCTGCCGACTTTGGATTGAGCTCATACCTAGGCCAGACCTGCCTTGGGGGTGGTTCTCATCCCCATTCATGTGGGAGGAAAGGAAGGCTAGAGCCAGAGCAGGAGTTAGCTTCTGACTTGACGGGGAGAGGACCCTGGCAGCTGGACACTGGTAAATTGTACCTTTTCCCCCCAGGTGAAATTTATGAAAAGTAAGCCGGGGGCCGCCATGGTGGAGATGGCTGATGGCTATGCTGTGGACCGAGCCATTACTCACCTCAACAACAACTTCATGTTCGGGCAGAAGATGAATGTCTGGTAGGTGCTGTCATCCCAGGCAAGGGCAGGTTGAAGGGGAGCCATGGGCAGGGAGGGGTGTAGTCAAGTTCTGACTGAGATCAAGGTGCATAGGAGCCGTCCCCTCAGCTGTGCAGTCGTGTGAGCTAAAACTGCAGTGTCACAGATAGGGGACCAGCGGAGCCTCTGGCAGGCCCAGGAGGACAAAGACTTCCCTTTCTTTCCTCAGTGTGTCCAAGCAACCAGCCATTATGCCCGGCCAGTCATACGGGCTAGAAGATGGGTCCTGCAGTTACAAAGACTTCAGCGAGTCAAGGAACAATCGGTTCTCCACCCCAGAGCAGGCAGCTAAGAACCGCATCCAGCACCCTAGTAATGTGCTGCACTTCTTCAACGCTCCCCTGGAGGTGACTGAGGAGAACTTTTTTGAGGTAGGTGCTGTGGAAGCGCTCCATCATGGTGCTGTCCTTAAGTTAGGCTCGTTCTGTTCCATAAGTAATCTGTGGACTTCTAATGCCACTCACGGCCCAGGTTTGGGGACACAACGAAAGACCAGACAGACAGGTGCCCCTGCTCGCGCATAGCTGGGGCAGGTGACAGCGGCAGTGTGCAGGGTTCTGCCTGTCTGTCTACTGTGCTCTTGCCAATAGTGGAGTCAGAACAGGTCATCAGGCCTGGGGCATCTGATGACTCTAGGTGAAGTTTTGGGGGGCTTGGTAAGAGAGACAGTTGAGCCACTCATGTAATGTCACACCCACCAGACTCCCGGGGTGGGAGGTATTTTTAACTTCGTTACAAGATGATAGGGTGGGTGCCTTACATTTGTGGTCACAGCTGTCTTTAGAAAACAACACACTAGGCCTGGTCTGCCTGAAGGTCCTCGGGTTCTGAATTCCTGTATTATCTTTCTGCCCCAGATCTGCGATGAGCTGGGAGTGAAGCGGCCAACCTCTGTGAAAGTATTTTCAGGCAAAAGTGAGTCCCTGCATCATGCTCCCCCAGGCCTCTGCCTCTGTGGGTGGTTTCTGGGAGGAGACTCACCTTGTGCTGGCTCAGCCTAAGCCTGCTGCTGTCTCTTCTTCTTACTCAGGCGAGCGCAGCTCTTCTGGGCTGCTAGAGTGGGACTCTAAGAGCGATGCCCTGGAGACCCTGGGCTTCCTGAACCATTATCAGATGAAAAACCCAAGTGAGTGTCTGTGTGTCCTGCAGAGTCCCCCTAGTGGCCTGACGCTTGTCTGGCTGTGTGCCAGAGCCATCCTTCTGCCCGCAAGATAGGACCCTAGAGATTGCCTTTGTCGCAGACACAGGCAGATGGGACTTGGTCACCAGGAGAGCAGTCTGATGACATTCTCCGGGGAAGCCCGCCAGGCTGTTTGGTTCCACCCACCTGAGAGCTTGAGCGCCCTGGGTGGTGATGAGTTAGAGCCCTGTAATTGACCTGCAGAAGAGGGGGTGTGGGTGCGGATTGGGGTGACTGGGGCAGAGCTCCAGAGGCCGCCCAGCCTGAGCCCTGTCCTCTTGCTTGCAGATGGCCCGTACCCGTACACTCTGAAGCTGTGCTTCTCCACCGCCCAGCACGCCTCCTAATGAGATGCTGGGAGAGCTCATCCGAGCAGGAAAACGTCTCTCCTTTACGCTGTTGGTTTTCTTTGGTTTTGTTCTGTTTTGATTTATTTTTGCAGTTCTTGTTTCCTTTTTAAATGCTAGGTCAGTAGAGGCTTAACCACAACGGAAATGCTGGAACTCTGGAGGGGGGAGGGGAACTGGTATCTCCCAAGATTAACCTTCACTTTTTAAGATAACTGTATGTGTGATTTTTTTTCCCCTGTTCATATATTTGTGCTGTCCATGTATCTTGGCACATTTCAATAAAATGGTTTGGAAAATAAAACTCTTTGCTGGGGCTGCAGGGTGGGCTGTTTTCTGAAGAGTGGTGGGCTCAGGATGGACAAGCAGCTGTAGTAGCCTTCCTGAAGGCACTGCCCAAGCAGGTTCCTTTCAGTTCAGGTAGTCATTGAAAAAGTACAAGTAGCCACTAGTGGAAGAAGACTCGGTGACTAAAGGTCTTGCTGGCAAACCTCACTTGACTGAGTTCCCAGGTGGAAAGAGAAATCCAGTTCCACAAGTAGTGCTGGCTGTGTGCACAACATACATGTACCATGGATACAATTAAAAACATATCATTCATCCAAGGGAAGCTAACCTGGTCTTCAGGGTGAGTTCCAGGACAGCCAGGGATGCACAGAGAAACCCTGTCAGAGTTTGAGCACTTGCCCAGGGCTCAGGAATAGGGTGGCTTGAGGCTGGTCTGGACAGTGACACTGCACATGAGAAAAGTTGCAACACTTGTACAGGAAGACCCACAAAATGGACTTACGCACACCTAAACACCTGCATTTGGCTACAAGACAAAACTACATTAAGCAAAAGTCAACCTGTATTTCCCCTTCTCCAATAAGGAATTATTTTCCTTTTTTTCCCCAAGACCAGGGTTTCTGTATCTCTGGCTGTCATGGAACTCACCCTGTAGACTAGGCTGGCCTGGAATTCAGAGGTCGCCTACCTTGTCCTCCTGAGTGCTGGGATTAGAGGTGTGCGCCACTACACCTCTATAGTTCTGTTGTATGCTCAGATGACATCCATCAAATGGAGATTTGGGGTCAAAGTCATTGGAATTGGTGGGAAGCGTCTAAGTGTACTGAGCCATCTTGTGGCTGTGTGTGTTCAGGAAGGAAAGTTTGGAACAATGCCCTGTATGGTAAGTTACTACAGTACCTTGGCCCGTGCAGAGTGTCACTGTTAGATGATGCTTACCCTGGCCCTGAAAGTAGTTTCCAGGTCTTTCTTGCTAACCTGGTACCCTGAAGCAAATTTAACAGTGGAATTAAAGAATAGTCCTGGGATTTAGATGGCAGCTTCCAAAGATGGCTTCAGTAGAAGCAGGGCCTAGGAGAAGCATGGGTTAAGGACTGTGATGTCCTGGAGGGAGGAGGTAATCTGCAGAGGAGCTGGCCACAGTGGCAGAGGTGACAAGAATGTGTCCTTGAAAGCCCTGTGTAGGCATTCCAGCTAAATAGCCATCTGCAGTCACGTGGATTACCAGCCTGGGTTGGCTGTAGGTAATAAAGGCCATTCAAAGTGAGCTTTCAACATCTCCTGGTTCATTCTCTGTTGGCAGTTTGACCTGTAGATGTATACACACTCCACAATCATCTTTTTATACTAGCTAATACACATCTTAATGAAATGAGGACATGACTACTCCATGGTATGGTTGAGGAGAACGTTTTTATTGTAGATAATGCGGTAGAGTATACCTAGAGGCATTTGGAGGGTCCAGAGCAGGGAGAGAAAGTAGTGAACTAAACTTGACCAGTAGACTAAAGCCAACCATGGGGCAGCAGGGCCTAAGAAGTCACATGGCCAAAATGGGGGGGTTCTGTGGGAATGAAGCCGGGAGAAGGGAACTCCAGGAACTGGAGTTTAGGGTGGGGAATGCTGAGGCCCCACAAGGACAGCCTTATCCAGTGTGTGCTTTGAATACTAATAGGCAACAGCCATTTGTCCCGGGATTTTATTTTAGATCTAACTTTTTTTTTCTAGTCTTTTCGCTGACAAGGGACAACGATCTCTTCTGTAACCGCTTCCTAGCTTAAATTACAGTGTCCTCTCCCGTCTTAGTATCTGCATTAGGATTTTCAGTTTCCTCCTGATAGTGTACATCTGTCTCTTGAAAAAAAGCCTGCCTGTCTTGGTTGTAAGTCTGGGCTACAGACAGTCATTAAAAAGGAAGCATCCCCTCCTGTCCCACCGGCCCAGAGACATCTGTTCACCCTCTTGGTAAACATCTCCCTAAGGAGCACACTTACACAGTATTTTATGCTCTTGGGTAATGCTTCCTCAGTACTTTTGGGGTGTGTGCGTGTTTTAAGAACATAGCAAGCCCATCATAGTGGTGCACACCTTTAGTGCCAGCACATGGGAGGCAGAGGCAGACAGATGTGAGTTCAAGGCCAGCCTAGCCTGGTCAACAAAGTTCCAGGACAGCCAGGGAAACACAGAAACCCTGTCTCAAAAAGCAAGCAAACAAAAAAACCACCAGAAAGGAATAAAGGGACGTAGCACATATGTGTGTGTGGCAGGTGTTTTTTGTTTTGTTTTGAAATAGGGTCTCTACATAGTCCTAGCTGTCCTGGAACTTGAGCTATATAGACCAGGCTGGCCTTGAACTCAGAGATCCACCTACCTCAGTCCCTTGAGTGCTAGGATTAAAGACGTGAGTCACCACACTGAGCTTCTTTGGGTTATTTTTAAGAGTCTAAATTGCTGGTACGTTGGTGCACATCACCCCTTTTCAGGAGGCAGAAGGAGGATCCTTGCAGGTTCCAGGCCAGCCCCAGGTTTATATAAACCCTATATAAAAAAAAAGAAGAGGAGGCTGGGGGATGTACTGTGGTAGCATGCTTGCCGGTGCTGCTTGTCACAGTCCCCTTCTACCACGAAACAAAAGCAAGTAGGCGTTAGAGTCATTTACTCCTTTCTGCCTAAGCATGTCTAAGTGTCTAGGAACCTTGAACCAGTGACTCCCTTGTTCCAGGAGCCAGTTTCCCAAGTCCCGCGGGAAGCAGTACCACTTTCTGGCCGCGCGGGAATTAAAACTGCTGAAGACTGTCCTGTCTGTATCCTAGCAACTTTTTTGTTACCGTATCCAGGCAGGACCGTAGGTTTCTAGGCTGCTGCCATGATCGACTGTTCCAACTGTCCGCAGTTTTCTTGTTATATAACACGGCGCTGTGCTGAACTTTATACAGAATTTCCCAGCAGTCAAATATTTTCTCAGACCAGCTTCCCACTGGGTCAAAGGTCTTAACTTTCAAACGTCCTCGGCACAGGAGACAGGAAGGGGTACCATTTACCGTTGCCCTTAGTAAAGATGGCGAACTAGGTGGGGCCTCGCTACTAAAGGGCGACCGCTGCGGTGGCTTCGATGCCCTCGACCAACATGGCGGATGTTTACGCCCCGCCCCCTCTATTTTCTCCCGCGGACCGCGGCGCAGCTCCGCAGTGCGGATGGCTGCGGAGATGAGGGCGGTTTCCAGCAAACTCCAGGGCCTGCTGATGCAGCGTGAGTTACCCGAGAATCCGGGGGGATCCGTTGCTGTGTAGTCTTGTTATAGAGGCAGGAGCCGCTCTAGGGTAGTTTACGGAAGTTAAACTCTTTGGGCCTGTCCTGCGATCTGAAGTCTCCTCGCTTGGGTGACCCCCACAAGTCTCATAAGCACACCCCGATCCACACCCTGATCCTAAAAGCCGCGTCTGGCCCTGAGGGGCCGGTGTTGGAGCCACTCGGGGGTGTGCTGCCAAAACAACCCCGCTCGGGGATCGCAAAGGGTCTTCTCTCCCCAGAGCTGAGAGGTTCCGGCCAGCAGTACGCCGGCGTCGGCCTTCGCGCTCTGAGCTCTTCTGCACAAGGGGCCTTCCAAACAGCTCCCGAGGAATTCTCAGTCCACAACTATGAGTCTATCCAGGTCACGTCGGCCCAGAAGCACGTTCTCCACGTACAGCTAAACCGGCCAGAAAAGAGGAATGCCATGAACAAGGCCTTCTGGAGGTCTGCCAGAGGAGGCAGGGGCCGGCAGGGGCAGGGGAGGGCAGGGGAGGGCAGGGGCAGGGGTCCCCCACTCCACTTACAACCCTTCCCTTCTGCTCCTCCGCAGGGAGCTGGTGGAATGCTTCCAGAAGATATCCGAAGACTCTGACTGTCGGGCTGTAGTACTCTCTGGTGCAGGAAAGATGTTCTCCTCAGGTAGTCTCTCTGCTGGGAGGAAAGCAGCCATGCTGCCTCTTCCTTTGCTTTCTTTGCTGATTTTCCTTCTTCACCCTTGCTTTTTGTATTTTCTTTCTCTCCCCCTAAGGAGCCCTGGCTGGCCCGGAACTCCCTATTTAGACTAGGTTGGTCTAGAACGTGAAGTAATTCTCCTGCCTCAGCTTCCTAAATGTTGAATGCTGGGATTATAAACATGCATGACCCCATGCCTGAGCAGTGCTTTGGCCTCTTTTCTTCTGTAATGATTAATAAAAGAAAAAAAATAGCCCATCTGGTGATGCACACCTTTAGTACCAGCGCTAGGCAGAGGCAGGTGGATCTCTCTGAGCTCAAGACCAGCCTGGTCTACAGAGCAAGTTCCAGGACAGCCAGGGCTTCGAGAGTAACGAGTGTGGGCTCTTACCTGTTGAGTCATCTAGATAACCTTGCATGGTTCTTGTTTTTGTTTGTTTCTTTGTGAGGTTTTTAAGACACAGTTTCTCTGTGTGGCCCTGGCTGTCCTGAAGACCAAGCTGGCCTAGAACTCAGAGATCCATCTGGGACTAAAGGCGTGTGACAATGGAGGTTTCTGTTCCACCTGTCCCACAGCTGTTTAGTCCCAAATAAACACACAGAGGCTTCTATTAATTATAAACTGTTTGGTGGATGGCTCAGGCTTCTTATTGGCTAGCTCTCTCTTAATTATCAACTCATTTCTATTAACCTAAGTAGCTCCACGTGGTTTTGGCTTATGGGAGAATGCCTGGACCTCATTTTCCTCAGCAGCTACATGGAATCTCTCTGGCAACTCCCTCTCTATGTTCCTCTCTGAGAATTCTCCTGCTTGGTAGCATGGCCTATACTTCCTGCCTAGCTACATCCTGCCTGTTATTGGCTAAAGCAGCCTTATTCATCAACCAATAAGAGAAACATATATCCACAGCACACAGAAGGAGGTCCCCCATCAGGCTCGTGCCACCACCGCCAGTCTAGACCAGTGATTTTTTTTTTTAGTTTATTTTAAAACATTCACATGTGGATGTCCTCAGGGGCTGGCATAAAGCCCAGAATTCCCCGCCCACAAATTCAAATACAGACCTCAGTACAACAGAGCATGACACGATCCTGAAGGTGGGTTCCCAGAGTGGACCTGTGACCGGTGACAAGGCTCTGGACCTCTCTGAGCCTACAGCTGTGTGAACCAAGTGTGTTTTCGTAGTCACAGGCCTTTTCAGCAGCCGAGCACACGGTTGACTTCTGCTTACGTCCCCAGACTCAGATCACTCCACTGACCTTTTTCCTCTTTGGATCCTTCTCCACTCGCTACCATGGCTTTTTCCTGGCATCTCTTCTGCTGTGAAACACACCCAGTGATTTTTTTTTTTAACTTCGGGTAGCTTTTTTTTTTCAATCCTCAAATTTCTAGTTGGTTCTTTGTGGTGAGGTCTCACTACCTAGGCCAGACTGGCCTTGAATTTCTGGTCCTCCTACTTTGACATGCTGTCCAGCCCACCTCCTTTTAGTTTTGTTTTTATGTTTTTGCATGTGTGTGCACATGTGTGAAGGCACTAGCCCAATGTCCCAGGTCTTGATTGCTTCAACCTTATACATTGAGACATGTCTCTTACTGAGTCTGCAGCTGGGCACTCAAACTAGTCTGACTAGCCACCTTGCTCCAGGACTTCCCTTACTCCTGAGCCCAAACTGGGACTGTAGCCCTTAATCCCAGCACTTAGAAGGCAGAGGCTGGAGAATCTCGGTGAGTTCCAGGCCAGCCAGAGTGAGACCTGTTTCACAAACAACAACAACAAAACTGCAGTTCATAGATCTGACATTCTAGAAAGATGACTGGGTATACTGGATCAGACAGATGGGCAGAGATGGAGGCACGATAGTGAAGGCCTCTCAGAAGGTGGTCTTTGAGCTGGGTGGACGTAAAGAGACCCGAAACCCGTCTTGTGATCACTAAAGGCACAGTAGTTGGCAGAGGGACAGTTGTTGGCAGAGGGAGCAGGAACTGTAGAGGCACTGGATGGAACTATTGCGGCCACCGTGTCCTAAGCAGCAGATAGAAGTGAGGTTTGTCCAGGCCTGGGGAGGTCACAGAAAGGATTGTGCATTTTATTGTATTCTTTAAAGATTAATTTCTGTTTTGCGTGTGTTTTACCTGCACGTATGTAAGTGCACTACATATATGCCTAACACACCTTTAATTCCAGCATTCAGGAGACAGAGGCACACAGATCTCTGTGAGTTCAAGGCCAGCCTGGTCTACAGAGCGAGTTCTAGGACAGCCAGAGCTGTTACACAGAGAAACCCTGTCTCAAATACCCCCCCCCCCAAAGAAATTACAGTTGGTTGTGAGTTACTACATTGATACTGGGAACTAGATACCCCCTTCCCTCCCCATTGTCCACCCACAAAAGAGTGTTCCCCCCCCCCCCACCAGACAGGGTTTCTCTTTGTAGCTTTGTAGACCAGGCTGACCTTGAACTCACAGAGATCCTCCTGCCTCTGCCTCCCAAGTGCTGGGATTAAAAGCGTGCACCACCACCACCACCCAGCACTTTTTTTTTAATTTAATAAAGTTTTATTTTTCAAAATGTTTATCTGATGGAACCTGTCCCTGCATCTTCACCAGCAGCTAAGGCACCTCCACCCTCTGCGTCTCTGGTGGAAATTACTTGGACTCTGTGATTTGAAACCGGCTTGATAAATCTTTTACTAAGTAGCTCCTGGAGGGCTGCCCTGGTGAAGGAGCAGGAATCTTCAGTCTCTCGGAGGCCACAGCTGACAGTTGGGAACTTCCTTACAGAGTTTGCCATATGGAGCTATGTCAACAAGATTAGGTGTTAGCATTTCTGGCAGATCGGGTGGGACAGGTATCCTGGAGCTCGGGAGCCAAGGACCACCACAGGCTGCAGTAAGCGTAGCTGCTTACAGCCCAGCCTCAGGGAAAGGCTTCCCCAGTGTATCGGCTCCGCTCTGGCAGGACAGGGTCTTCCAGCTGGGGATGTTTGCCCAGTTTTGCTTGGCAGTTGTTTATTTAGTGATTTTGAGACTGTTTCTATAGCTCTGGCTGTCCTGGAACTTAGTATGTAGACCAGGCAGGCCTCAAACTTAAAGCTATCCTTCTACCTTTGTTTCCCAAGTGCTGGGCTACAGGCGTGAGATTTAAGGGCTTTGTGTCTATCTTTATTTGGATTGGTTTTTAACACATTGAGGACCAACACGAGTCTTCCGTATTCTAGGCAGGGGCTCCACCACTGAGTCATGCCCCAGCCCCTCACTGGGGGATTCTAGGCAGGGGCTCTACCACTGAGTCACACCCCAGCACCTCACTGGGGGATTCTAAGCAGGGGCTCTACCACTGGTCCACTCCCCCAGGTCTTCACTTGTGAATTCTAAGCAAATGCTTTAGCACAGATTCATGTCCCCCAGCTCACTGATGAATGCTAGGCAAGTGCTCCCCCCACTGCTGCAAAGCAGCTGTGACTTCATATTTATTCTGCATGGGTTGGGAGACA
Organism: Mesocricetus auratus; assembly: GCF_017639785.1. NCBI lineage: Eukaryota > Metazoa > Chordata > Mammalia > Rodentia > Cricetidae > Mesocricetus > Mesocricetus auratus. The sequence goes on along the minus strand of NW_024429216.1, from coordinate 6,705,204 downwards.
GGCTCTTGGGCTCCCCCTAGTGATGTGTGGGAATAGATTACCATTCATGGAGAAAGTCTTGGGAATGCCAATATTGCCAACACAAGACGAAACTGAGGCTGGAGATACTAGATTGAAGTCAGCCTGAGCTACATAGATAAACTTTGTCTTGAGTAAAAACAAACAATAAAACCCAGCAAGTGGTTATTTGGTACCCACAGGAAATCCCAGCTACCCCCAGACCTCCGTGAGCTTTTATCTTTGCTGTGGTGACTTTTGTGTTTGGGCCCGAAGCGTCTGGGTTTTGAACCCTGACTGGGGTAGTAAGGGGGGCCGCGAAAGCTAAGTAACCCCCTCATGCCTTCTCATCAGGTATTGACGTCGTGGACATGGCACACCTCCTGCAGACCCCAGGAGACGATGCAGCCCGCATGGCCTGGCACCTCCGTGACCTCATCGGCAAATTCCAGAAGACCTTCACTGTCATTGAGAAGGTGACTTAGTGCTGGGTGGCATCCCTTCTGCCTGGCCTTCCTCCGCCAGCCTTGACTCCAGCCCTCCTTTTCCATTTCAGTGCCCCAAGCCAGTGATTGCTGCCATTCACGGAGGGTGCATTGGCGGAGGTGAGTCTGTAGCCACTGGCTACCATAGGGTGCCCCCCCACCCCGCAGCGGCCTCAGCCCAGCTGTTGCTAATTACCGTTGGTCCCCAGCTATGACTCCATGTTTTGGGAAGAAGTATTAGTTCCTGTCATTATCCATTGTCCCTGGTTTTTTCCTTCCAGCTGTGGACCTCATCACTGCCTGTGACATTCGCTACTGTGCCCAGGATGCTTTCTTCCAGGTCAAGGTGAGCCACTTCCTGAGCTCCTGCCTTCTGGGACCCTTGCAGTGCTAGGCAGCCGCAGAACGGGGAGGGGGACAGGACAGGGACAGTGCAGGCCCTTGCAGCTGGTCCTCAGGGTTTCCTGGAAGAAGGTGTAAGGTTCCAGAAAAGGGGAGATACACACCTGTAGTCTCAGCCACAGACTTCTGCAGCCTGGCCTATAGACCGTCATGGTTTCCTTTTCTCTTGCTTCGATAAAACCCTTGGAAAAGCAAGGTAACAGAGAAGGGGTTTGTTTTAGCCCGCAGTTCAAGGTCCGGTCAATTGTGTCGGGGAAGTGAAGACAGCGAAAGCTTGAAGGGGCTGTCGCCTCATCAGTGCAGTCAGAAGAGAGCAGTGTGGCCTGGTGTCCAGTCCCCCACATGCCAGGCTCCCACCCACAAGTAACTGCATCAGTTAATGCAGTCAGGATAGTACCTCATGCCGAGCATGGTGGTGCAAGCCTTTAATCCCGGCACCTGGAGGCAGAGGCAGGAGTTCGAGGCCAACCTGGTTTATAGAGCCTGTTCCAGGACAGCCAGGGCTACACAGAGAAACGAAAACAAGACAAAACAACATAAACGGTAGTACCTCATACACTGATGTCTAGACTCTGTCAGGTTGACAGGAGACACTTGCCGCCACATAGTAGGACCCTGTCAGAAAGTGGGCGGGTGCTGTGGGTGTTTGTAGCTCATGGAAGAGGGCATGAGTGGAAAAAAAAGGCTCTGTTAGCACTGCCCAGCACTGAAAGGGGTGCAGGCTCAGCTGTGGAGGATGTCATCGTGGGCACTCCCATCAGGAGTTAGTGGTTTATGCATAGGGACAGCTGGGACGGGGCAAGGGGAGTGAAGCCCAGGGTTCTGGAAAGGGTTCTGGAAAGGGCCTTGTGAGAAAGCGGGGGGGAGGGGGGGGGGAGGCCAGGCAGCAGCGCCCTTTGAGGGTGTCCGAGCTGGAGGGTGGTGGAGCCTCTGCAGGCGATGGATGGTGCACCGAGCTTGTGCGGGGAACAGTGGCAGACACACAGGGGACGCTAACACGTGTCCCCCTCTAGGAGGTGGATTTGGGCCTGGCTGCCGATGTGGGGACACTGCAGCGACTGCCCAAGGTCATCGGGAACCGGAGGTGAGGGGTCATAATGACTCGGAGAGGAGGGGTCAGACCCAGACGAGGGCTCCTGATCTCTCTCCCCTTATGCAGCCTAGTCAATGAGCTGACCTTCACCGCCCGGAAGATGATGGCTGACGAGGCCCTGGACAGTGGGCTGGTCAGGTAGGACCCTGAGTGGCTGATGGCCGGGAGGGGCCCAGGGCCATCCAGGCCAGGGTGGGGTTCCATGGTCTCCTGTGTCCTCACTCCTGAGTCCAAATGGCCCTTCTTGGGGTAGCTACTTCTTTCTCTGAGCGTGACCGTGTGGCTGAGCCCTTTGGTTGGGGTTTCTGCTGTCTCTCTGAGGCCATCAACAGGGGAGAGGGGAAGTGTCCCCTCACCTCTTCCTTCCCCGGCAGCCGAGTGTTCCCAGATAAGGAACACTTGTTGAATGCAGCCTTTGCCCTGGCGGCTGAGATTTCCAGCAAGAGCCCTGTGGCAGTGCAGGGGTCAAAAATCAACCTAGTCTACTCCCGAGACCATTCCGTGGACGAGAGCCTTGACTACATGGTAAGGCCCACCTACACCAGTCATGCCCCCCCCCACCTCCCCACCCCCTTCCCCCCCCACCCCCATCCAGAGAGACCATCGAGGGCCGGGGGTGTGCACGTGCACACGGCCTCCTCTGATTGGTGCCCTGCCTGTCTTTCCCACGCCCTTGCCCCAGGCCACCTGGAACATGAGCATGCTGCAGACTCAGGACATAATCAAGTCCGTCCAGGCAGCCATGGAGAAGAGGGACCCAAAAAGTGTCACCTTCTCCAAGCTCTGAGTGCCTTCCTGACCCTGAGAGAGGAAGGCTCCGTGGAGGGCCATTGCCTTCTTCCATGTGGTCGCCCAGTGTATAACCTTACGACTTAGTTCTGCAGGGACCTTATCTTCACTGCGAACAATAAAGTTGGAACACAGCCTGGTGTCTTTACTGCAGTGGGTGGGAGCTCAGATGCCTGGCTCCAAGGAGGGCAATTGGGAAGGCTGGGAGGCAAAGCTGACTGGGCCAAGAGGAAGTGTGCCAGGCCCTGAGGCCACAGAAGGCTGAAGGGCCACACCTGTTCCCAGTGCCTGTCCCCTCAAGGTGTGGCACAGCACCGTAGGCCTGGGTGCCTGGCACTGGGTTGAGGTCATTGCTACCAACCCTGAGCCTCATGTGTTTCTGCTAAACCCCTGAGCCATCTGTCCAGTCCCTTTAAGAAAATGCTGATTTGAGTCAGGCAGTGGTGGTGCACGCCTTTAATCCCAGCACTCGGGAGGCACAGGCAGGCGGATCTCTGTGAGTTTGAGACCGGCCTGGTCTACAAGAGCTAGTTCCAGGACAGCCTCCAAAGCCATTGAAAAACCAAAAGAAAAAAAAAGATTTATTTATTTCGTGTACATTGGTGTTTTGCCTGCATGTATGTCTGTGTGAGGGTGCCAGGTTCCTTGGAACTGGTGTTATAGGCAGTTGTGAGCTGACATGTAGGTACTGGGAATTGAACCTGAGTCCTCTGGAAGAGCAGCCAGTGCTCTTAACCACTGAGCCGTCTCTCTAGACCCTGTTTTTGCTTTCTATTGTGTTTTCTTGAGACAGGGTTTCTCTGTGTAGCCCTGGCTGTCCTGGAACTCACTCTGTAGACCAGGCTGGCCTCAAAACTCACAGAGATCCACCTGCCTCTGCCTCATGAGCACTGGAATTAAAGGCGTGCACCACTACCACCTTGATTTTTGCCTTTTTATTTCCTGTGTGGGTTTCTGCCTGCATGTATGTGTAGCACATGCACGTATCACCCATGGGTCCCTGAGAAGGATGAAAGGGTGTTGGGTCTTTTGAAGTTACAGGTGGTTGTAAGCCATCATGTGGGTGCTGGGAACCTAACCCAGGTCATGTGATCTTCACTGCTGAGCCACCTCTCCAGCCCTTTTGAAAATTCTTTTTAATGCATTTATTTGTGTGTGAGCATTTTGTCTGCATGTCTGTCTGTCTTAGGGTTTTTACTGCTGTAACGAAACACTATGCCCAAAGTAAATCAGGGAGGAAAGGGTTTATCTCCCTTAAACTTCCAAGTCACTATTCATCATCAAAGGAAGTCAGGACAGGAACTCAAGCAGGGCAGGAACCTGGAGGCAGGAGCTGATGCAGAGGCCATGGAGGGCGCTGCTGACTGGCTTGCTCCCCATGGCTTGCTTAGCCTGATTTCTTACAGAACCAGGACCACCAGCCCAGGGATGGCACTGCCCACAATCACTAGTTAAGAAAATGCCCTACATGCTTGTAACCAAGGCGTCTTCCCGACTGAGCTCCTCTCAGATGACACTGGTTTGTGTCAAGCTGACATAAAATCAGCCAGGACACCATATGAAGATCACTGGTGCCATCTGAGGTCAGAAGAGGGCATGCGATTCCTGGGACTGAAGTGACAGCTGGTTTCCTGCAGGCCAGGCAAGCATTCTACCAACTAAGCCAACCTCAAACTTGCGGCCATTCTCCTGCCTCCACCTTCTACCTGCTGGGGCCCCCAGTACAGTCACGGCTACTCATTCCAAGGACTCTAGGAGGACACTGTCATTTTCCCTCTTTATGATGGGCAGACAGAGTGACGAACGGGCTCTGGATAGCCGGGAAGGGACAAGGGCAGGAGCCCAGAGTCTGGGGCCCCAGCGGGGTGTGTGCTAAGCCTCTCTTATAGCGTGCAGGGTCAGGAGGCACATAGCACCCCCTCTCGCTCTGGCGTGCTTCTGCTGGCCACCTGTTCAGATATTCCTGTGGCCCAGGCCCTGCCCACCTGACCTCACCCTCCCTCCGCTAACACTCCTCAAGGCAGGGCTTTATGGTCCTGATAAAGTCAGGCAAGGTCCAAGTCCAGGCATACTTCCTCTTTGTGGGGGACGTTGGAGGGTCAGCATCCCTGCCAGAACGGGAGACTAGGGTGTGCCCTAGAGATTCCCCACCAGAGCAACTTCCTGAACTCTCCCCTGACAGCCACTCCCTCTAGTATAAGGCCACCTACAACCCGCCACCGTTCCACACTCCCTCACTTCTCCAAGCACAAGCTGTCAGCTCAGACCCTCAAGATGGCCTTTGTCCCAGCGCCGGGCTACCAGCCCACCTACAACCCGGTGAGATGCCCACCTGAGCCCACACCCCCAAACCCCGTTTTCCTTTTCGCCCCTTTAGTTATGCTGGGCAAGCATTCTTCTGAACCATAACTCCAGCCTCTCAGTTCCATCTCCCCTGCTTAAGGGGTTGGGGGGTCTTTGGGGTGTGGGGGCAGGGCTGTGAGAGGCAGGCAGCCTCTGAGTCCCTTCAACTGGCCCCTTCCACAGACTCTGCCCTACAAGAGGCCCATCCCAGGTGGCCTCAGTGTCGGAATGTCCATTTACATCCAAGGAGTAGCCAAAGAGAACATGAGACGGTGAGCCCCCCCCCATCCCCTTTCAATGTGCAAAAGAGAGCAATTCCACTAGGGCTTGGCTTTTTTCATGCTTTAAGCACGGTAACGATTAAACAAAGTCCCCCGTGTTGTTTCCTTATCATTTTTAGTGTGCACGTGTATGTAGAGCATATATACACGTGTGTGTGTGTGTGTGTGCACCCATGCATACATGTGTGTGTGTGTTGGCTAGAGGTTAACCTGAGGAGTCTTTCTCAGGCTCCATCCACCTGTGTGTGTGAGCCCATGTGTGCACATAGCGTGTGCAGGTTTGTGCATACACATGGGGAGGTTACATGTCAACTTCAGTGACAGTTTTTGTTGTTGTTGTTTTGTTTCTGAGACAGTGGTCTCACCATGTAGCCCTGGCTAGCCTGGAACTCACTATGTAGATCAGGCTGGCCCCAAACTCACTGAGATTTGCCTCCCTCAGCCTCCCTGGGATTAGAGGTTTACCCACCTTATCTTTTGGGACGGACTCTCTCACTGGGCCCCAGAGCATGTTGGGTAGGCTGGCTGACCAGTTAGCATGAGGTCCAACTTTCCCATGGCTCCCTCACAGTTGTAAACACCGGCTAAAATGTCCCTCCAGCCCCCCCCCCCCCCAATTCTTGTGTCTTCATTTGGTGTTCCCGCCTTCAAAATAGCCACATGTACTGGGAACAGAGTCTGGATGGGGACAAGGATCCTTGTCCTCAGGTGGGGATCCCAGCATTCTGGAGGCTGAGGCCTGAGGATCACAAGTTAGCATGAGCCCTGACCTACATCATCCCCCCACCAGCCCCCCAAAATGGAAAAAAAAAGACCAAACAAAGACAGATTCTGAGCCAGGCGATGGTGGCGCACGCCTTTAATCCCAGCACTCGGGAGGCAGAGGCAGGCGGATCTCTGTGAGTTCCAGGCCAGCCTGGTCTACAAAGCGAGTTCCAGGACAGCCTCCAAAGCCACAGAGAAACCCTGTCTCGAACCCCCCCCAAAAAGGCAGATTCTATTCCCATGATCACTGAGGAGACTCTGGGGAGATGAAAAGAGACGTGGAGAGGAGAGGTGGCCGCCGCAAGACTCTGCCACGTGGAACTCAGGGTCCCTACCTGCCTGTAGGCTGGTGGATGGTGTCCGGGCCCAGTCAGGGTAACCCCAGCACAGCATGAAGCAGAGCTTCTTTCAGAAGGCTCCACACCCGGGCAGGCAGACCCGAGCCAGCTGTTTCCATGCCACCAGGTTCCGTGTGGACTTCACCGTGGGGCAGGGTGAGGAGACGGACATCGCTTTCCACTTCAATCCCCGCTTTGACGGCTGGGACAAGGTGGTCTTCAACACGAAGCAGAGCGGACAGTGGGGCAAGGAGGAGCGGAAGAATAGCATGCCTTTCCACAAGGGCAAGCACTTCGAGCTGGTGTTCATGGTCATGGCGGAGCACTACAAGGTCTGGACCCTCCCTGCAGCCCTCCCCCTGCAGCTCCCCTCCCTGCAGCCCTTCCCCTGCAGCTCCCCTCCCTGCAGCCCCCTCCCTCCCTGCAGCCCTCCCCCTGCAGCTCCCCTCCCTGCAGCCCCCTCCCCCTGCAGCCCCCTCCCTGCAGCCCCTCCTCCTGCAGCTCCCCCTCCCTGCAGCCCCCTCCCTTTCAGCCCCCTCCCTCCCTGCAGCCCTTCCCTCCCTGCAGCTCCCCCTCCCTGCAGCCCCTCCCTCCCTGCAGCCCCCTCCCTGCAGCCCCCTCCCTTCCTGTAACCCTCTCTCCCTGTGGCCCCCTCCCTCCCTGCAGCCCCCCACTCCCTGCAGCCCCCCCACTCCCTGCAATCCTCATTTACTCTTGCCCTCCCTGCCATCTCCCCTGCTGAGGACATTAAGGCCCTGTGCCTGCTGTGCAAGTACAAAGTGCATTCTTTGTGACTGAGCCACGCTCCCAGCCTTCTTTTTATTTTTCCCATGTTTTTGGTTTTGTTTCATTTGTTTGTTATTTTTGAGACAGGTTCTCTACACAGGCCCAGCTTTTCTAGAACTAGCTATAGCATAGGCCAGCCTTGATCACACAGAGATCCACCTGCCTCTGTCCCATGAGTATTGGGATTAAAGGCATGGGCCACCACAGCTAGTTCTAATTTAAGATTGCACACCTTTAATCCCAGCACTCATGCGGGAAGCAGAGGTAGGAGGATCTCTGTGAGTTCAAGGTCAGCCTGGTCTACATAGTGAGATTCAGGACAGCCAGGGCTACACAGAAAAACCCTGTCTCTTGGTGGGGTTTGGGGGGAGAGGATCCCTTGGCACTGAGGAAATGGATCAGTCACTGAAATGCTGCCTGTGCAAGTCCGAGTTCCTGAGTTCTATCCCTACCAGCCACATAAGGAGCAGGGAGTGGTGGGCCGTGTTTATAATCCCAGCGCCTGGGAGGCAGAGGAGGATCCTTGGAGCTGGCTGTCTAGCCAGCCTAGCCTACTTGACACCTGCCAGGTGTGGTGAGACACCCTGCTTCAAAACAACAAGGCAGACGGATGGAGGGTTCTGAGGTACCGCACTCACAGCTGACCTCTGGCCTCCATGAAAACGTGCACTCACGTGCACCTGCACATACGTGAGCGAGCACACACGCACACACACTAAGCAAATAAACACAATCCCGGCGTGTCATGGTGCCGATGCCTGACACGTGCCTTGTGGCGTCCAGGTCATGGTAAACGGAGAGCCCTTCTATGAATACGGGCACCGGCTGCCGATACAGATGGTCAACCACCTGCACGTGGATGGAGACTTGGAACTTCAGTCAATCAATTTCCTTGGAGGCCAGTCTGCCCCAGCCCCGTATCCGGTAAGGAATCCGGTCTCTTCATTTGCCTCCTGGACCTGTTACTCTCGGGCGTTCCCATCTCTAGTTCCTTTGATGAGTGGGCCCTGGGGACCCTGTGGTGACCAAGACTGTCCGTCAGGAAGATAGACAGATAACCAGACAAGCATGGCTCCCATGGTCAAGACCTTGAGGGGATGCAGGTAGAGAGAGGGTCAGGATCCAGCGAAGGAGGCTAGGGCAGGGGGTCGGTCTTGGGGGCAGGGGGTTATAACGAGGGAGAGTCTGACTTAAACAAGAAGGGCTTCCAGGAGGAGGAAGAGGTGGATACGTCAGAAAATGAGACAAGGAAAGAGCAGCGTACAAATTCAGGACAGGCTGCTTAACACGTTAGTCACCCGGTAAACACAAAGCCACAGTGAGCTGCCACTCACTGCACAGCCATCAGGGTTGCAATGGGACAAACCCTGTGTCCTGTTTGCAGGCGTGTGGACCAGCTAGCACGGCCACCGTATGGCTGTTCAGAGTGTAACTTGGTGCAATAACCTTGGAAATTGGCCAACAGAGCTAGATCTGAATGCCAAACAAACATGGGTCCTAGTGTCCTAGGAGCTCCACACCCAAGTTCACAGTCTATAAGGAGTCTCCAACACACACCCACTGCAATAAAGCAGCACACCACTGCCAAAAGTCTCAGGTTGAAGCTTGCTTTATGGTAGAGCATCTGCCCAGGATCTCCCAGTGAGGCACTGGGGGTGTGGTTCAGTGATAGAGCCCTTGCCTAGAATCCCCTAGTGAGGAGCTGGGGGTGTGGCTCAGAGGTAGAGCCCCTGCCTAGAATTCCCCAGTGAGGGGCTGGGGGCGTGGCTCAGCTAGAATGAGCTAGTTTAGGGTGTGGGATGAGTTCCTGAGTTCCTTTCTCAATATCAACCAATTAGCTAACAAAAGCCTGAAAGTAACTGTCAACCTGGGGGCTGGAGAGACAGCAGTGAAGAGCACTTACAGCACCTCAGGTGGCGCTCACCTTTAATCCCAGCGCTTGAGAGCCAGAGGCTGGTTGATCTCTGTGAGTTCAAGGCCAGCCTAGTCTATATAGTGAGACTGTCTTTAAGAAAAAAAAGTTAAGCGGTGGTGGTGCACACCTTTAATCCCAGCACTCGGGAAGCAGAGGCAGGTGGATTTTTGAGTTCAAGGCCAGCCTGGTCTACATACCTAGTTCCAGGACAGCCAGGGCTACACAGAGAAACCCTGTCTTGAAAAACAAAACAAAAAAGAGGATGACGATCTTTGTGGGAAGGCACTCTGGACAGAATAAGTCACCTGTAGAGCATTGTGTCACTGCGAGAGACAGAGCGGCCGAGACCGGAAGATGTGCGAGTGAGCAAACAGAGAGCCTGGTAGAGACAGGAACCTGGGCTGACGCCCAGGATTCCAGCTTGCTCTAGGGTTGGGTGTGTGAAGCAGACTCCAATGATGACTGGAAATGTTGGTCGTCACAGGCCTGGAAAGAAGTACCAAGGGCCCCATTTGCCTTCAGAATTCCACCTTCTAGATTGATCCTCGACTAGGGGGCTGCAAGGGGCCTGGGACAGAGGGGACTAATACAAGAATAGAACTGACCAGGTATCATCCTAAAGCCACTGGTGCTCTGGTGGTCCATAAATACAGCAAGGTCTGTTCCTGTACCCGAGGGGTCGCCCCAAGGTGTACTCTTTGACGTTTTCCAGTCTAGAATTAGGGGTGCTAACCATGACCTCCTTCCTTCTCTGTGCCCACAGGGATCTATGGGATTTCAGACTTACCCTGTAAGTACCTGCTGAAGGGTGGACAGTCTCCCCCAGAGGTGGAGGATTCATAGCAGAGATTTAGGGCCAGCCAAAGATCTCACCACTCTTTGCTCCCGTCTGTCCATCCTGTAGGGTCCTGGATACCCCCCTCCCCAGATGAACAGCCTGCCTGTAAGTGGGAGGGGCATGGTGGGCGTGTGGAAGGGTGTGGAGAATCTGGTGTGGGGAGAGGGATGGAGACGTGTTGGATGAGGTATCTGTCAAATATTGTATAGTGAAACCCCTTTCTTCTTTTGTAGGTCATGACGGGACCCCCGACCTTCAATCCGGTATGGTGTTCCAGGGGCTGGCTGCTCTTTGGGGAGCAGGTTACAGAGATGTGGGGAGTATGGGGAGCCCAGAAAGGGTGAACTACATGAGGGCTGGGGGTTTTGGGGTGAGAGGTGAGGAGTAAATTGTTCAGGAAGAAACGTGGTTGGGGCCAATTCTGCCTGTCTGTGAAAATGTGACCTTGTACCTCAGTTCTCTAACCAGAGACTGGGTGGGGCCCCATGTTCTCTTTCTACAGCCTGTGCCATATGTGGGGATCCTACAAGGGGGGCTTATAGCCCGGAGAACCATCATAGTCAAGGGATATATACTTCCCACAGGCAAGAAGTAAGAGCCCAGGCTTCTCCCTCCTCCCTCAGGCCCAGATCAAGATCCCCAGCCCTCCTCCCTCAGACCCAGAGATCAAGACCCCCAGCCCTCCTCCCTCAGACCCAGAGATCAAGACCCCAGCCTCCTCCCTCAGACACAGAGATCAAGACCCCAGCCTCCTCCTTCAGACCCAGAGATCAAGACCCCAGCCTCCTCCCTCAGACCCAGAGATCAAGACCCCAGCCTCCTCCCTCAGACCCAGAGATCAAGACCCCAGCCTCCTCCTTCAGACCCAGAGATCAAGACCCCAGCCTCCTCCTTCAGACCCAGAGATCAAGACCCCAGCCTCCTCCCTCAGACCCAGAGATCAAGACCCCAGCCTCCTCCCTCAGACCCAGAGATCAAGACCCCAGCCTCCTCCCTCAGACCCAGAGATCAAGACCCCAGCCTCCTCCTTCAGACCCAGAGATCAAGACCCCAGCCTCCTCCCTCAGACCCAGAGATCAAGACCCCAGCCTCCTCCCTCAGACCCAGAGATCAAGACCCCAGCCTCCTCCCTCAGACCCAGAGATCAAGACCCCAGCCCTCCTCAAGACTCAGACGCTAGACCCCATTTGACACCTTATCTGTTCTTAGCTTTATCATCAACTTCAAGGTGGGGTCATCGGGTGACATAGCGCTCCACATCAACCCCCGAATTGGTGAGGGTGTGGTTCGCAACAGCTTTGTGAATGGCTCCTGGGGCTCCGAGGAGAGGAAGACTACCCACAACCCGTTCGGGCCTGGGCAGTTCTTCGATGTGAGTCTGGGAGTCCCCTCCCCCTTCCCCCCCCAGACCCGGGTCCTGCTGGGCCTTACCCCTCCCTCCCCTCTCCCACAGCTGTCAATCCGCTGCGGCACGGATCGGTTCAAGGTGTTTGCCAATGGCCAGCACCTATTCGACTTCTCGCATCGGTTCCAAGCGTTCCAAAGGATAGACATGCTGGAGATCAAAGGTGACGTCACCTTGTCCTATGTTCAGATCTGAGCGCCCCCTGGGGAAGAGGAAAGACCCCCTAGTTCCACCCACGGCCCTAATAAACCGTCCAAGGGATCTCTGTGTGAGTGTGTGTGATTCATTCACTCCCCCGTGGCTCCCATCCTGCCCCGTTTTCCACACACCTACCCATCCGCCCTCCCCTACAACGGACGGGTATGCTCCAAGCTCTGGCTTTATTTGTGTCAATCCATTCACTCCTCACACCAAACTCCAAGATTAGGAACTGCGGCTGTAATTCATGCATAACAGATGAAGGAACAGGCGGGGGGGGGCCGAAGCTGAGCGTGGTGGTACATGTGTCTAATCCCCACTTGGGAAGTTCATGATCACCCTTAGTTATATACTATGTTACGGGCTAGCCTGTGCTATGAGACCCCGTCACAGAAATGAGGGGAGGGGAGGGGAAAGGAAGGGAGGGAGGGAGGGAGGGAGGGAGGGAGAGAAGGACAATGGCCAGGTTAGGTGTACTAACACATGCCTTTAGTCCCATCACTCGGAAGACTGAAGCAGGAGTGGGGTTCAAGGCTAGCCTGTGCTACATAGTGTGGGACTATACCCTGTCTCTGAAAATTTTTTTGCCGAGTAGAATGTCCTACAATCCCAGCACTTAGGAGGCTGAGGCAGTGGGATTCCAGTCGCATGGAGGCTAGCCTTAGCTAAGAGTAAAAGCATATCTCAGAAAAGAGAGAGGAAGAGAAAGGGAGGGTGGGAGAGAGAAAGGGAAGAGGGGAGGGGAAAGGGGGAAAAGACCGGTTACATAGCCTACAAACTTAGAACCAGGAATGTGGTCTGCCTTCCCAACATCCCATCCTTCCCATCATCCCATCCGTCCACCGGCTTTCCATCTGTGATGTTTAGTTTTCTTTTTTTTTGGTTTTTTTTTGAGACAGGGTTTCTCTGTGGCTTTGGAGGCTGTCCTGGAACTCGCTCTGTAGACCAGGCTGGCCTTGAACTCACAGAGATCCGCCTGCCTCTGCCTCCCGAGTGCTGGGATTAAAGGCGTGCGCCACCAACGCCTGGCATGTGATGTTTAGTTTTTACAGCATTGTTTCCAGCTCCAACACGGAACTCACTCCTTAGATCAAACTCAAAAACATCCACCTGAGGCCGGGCATTGGTGGCGCACACCTTTAATCCCAGCACTCGGGAGGCAGAGGCAGGGGGATCTCTGTAAGTTCGAGACCAGCCTGGACTACCAAGCGAGTTCCAGGACAGCCTCCAAAGCCACAGAGAAACCCTGTCTTGAAAAACCAAAAAAAAAAAAAAAAATCCACCTGTCTCCTGCGTGCTGCGATTAAAGGCTTGCGCCACCCCACCTGGCGTGCCATTGTTTTCCTTGCCAACCTGACACATCTACAGTCACCTGCAGAGAGAGTCTCAGCAAGGGTTCCTCTCAGTCAGGTTGGCCTGTGGAAGCGGCTGTGGGGACTCATTTGAATATGCTAATTGTGGTAGGAAGAGAGCCCACTGCAGGTGGCACCATCCCTTAGGCTTAGGCGGGGATCCTGGACTGCCTATGTGTGGAGAGGGGGTGAGCACAAGTAAGATTTCATTTTCTCTCTTAACTATGGACCTGACCAGCTCAAGGTGAAATTCCCGTCTCCACTTTCCAACAACCTTGAGCTGCGAGCTGAAAAGCCCTTTCCCCTTGAATTGCTTTTGTCAGGGTGTGTTACCACAGCGGCAGAGATAAGAGTAGGCCACCACCTGAACTTTCCATCATTCTCTCCACTCACGGGCCAACTGTAAATCCACCCACCCAGACACAGACCTCTCATCTCTCTGACTTTCTGAACGTCCAAGCATTCATTGCCGGTCCGCCCTCCTAGCTTATCCATCTTCTCGCTCATCCAACCCCGCATTCCCCTCCCAGCTGTCACCTTTCCATGCCCAAACACCTAACATCATAAATGAACCACACACACACACACACAAACACACACACGCCCCTAGCGTCTACCCACCTAACCCTCCTTATACCCGGCTTTCACCCACCCTTCTCCTTCTTCCCTTCCTGCCTCCCTCTCCTCATTTGAGACAGGGGCTTCTATGCAGCCCAGGCCTGGAACTTAAGAGGCCAAGACATCCTTAGAGATTCAACAGTCATCCTGACTCTCAAACGCTGGGATTACAGGCACACGCGCTTAGCATTTTTGTGTGTACTTATGTATGTGTGTGTGAATGTGCATGTGTGTATGCATATGAGTATGTATGTGTGTATGAGTGTGCATGTGTGTATGCATATGAGTGTGTATGCATGAGTGTGCATGTGTGTATGCATATGAGTGTGTATGTGTGTATGAGTGTGCATGTGTATGCATATGAGTGTGTATGAGTGTGCATGTGTGTATGCATATGAGTGTGTATGCATGAGTGTGCATGTGTATGCATATGAGTGTGCCTGTGTGTATGCATATGAGTGTGCATGTGTGTATGAGTGTGCATGTGTATGCATATGAGTGTGTATGAGTGTGCATGTGTGTATGCATATGAGTGTGTATGCATGAGTGTGCATGTGTATGCATATGAGTGTGCCTGTGTGTATGCATATGAGTGTGTATGAGTGTGCATGTGTGTATGCATATGAGTGTGTATGCATGAGTGTGTATGTGTGTAAAAGGAAACCTTTCCTTGCTAGCCGCTTTGGTTTATCCCCCGCCAGTCGCCTGGGCTCTGCCGCTTTGTAGTCCCTAAGTAAACACACAGGAGGCTATAATAATTATGAAGCTGTTGGCCTTGCTTGTTTCTTACTGGCTAGCTCTGACTTAAGTAATTACCCCATAATTGTTAATCTAAGTATTTCTCTTACCGGAGACGTTCCGGGCTTCCTACCCCATGGCGGTTACATGTTGAACTCTCTTGTGTTTCTCCTTCCCAGAATCCTCCTGGACCCCTAGTCCCACCTATCTAGATTTCTATTGGCTCAACAGTGCTTTATTAACAAATGTACAGGACTTCCCCCATCACATGTGTGTATGCATATGAGTGTGTATGAGTGTGCATGTGTGTATGCATATGAACGTGTATGAGTGTGCATGTGTGTATGCATATGAGCGTGTATGAGTGTGCATGTGTGTATGCATATGAGTGTATATGTGTGTGAGTGTGCATGCATATGAGTGTATATGTGTGTGAGTGTGCATGTGTGTATGCATATGCGTGTGCCTGTGTGTATGCATATGAGTGTGTATGTGGGTATGAGTGTGCATGTGTGTATGCATATGGGTGTGTGTGTGTGTTGAGTGTGCATGTGTGTATGTGCATATAAGTGTGTATGTGGGTATGAGTGTGCATGTGTGTATGTATATGAGTGTGTATGAGTGTGCATGTGTGCATGTGTGTATGTGTGTTGAGTGTGCATGTGTGTATGTATATGAGTATGTATGTATGAGTGTGTATGAGTGTGCATGTGTGTATGAGTGTGCATGTGTGTGTATGAGTGTGCATGTGTGTATGCATATGAGTGTGTATGCATGAGTGTGCATGTGTGTATGAGTGTGCATGTGTGTGTATGAGTGTGCATGTGTGTATGAGTCTGCATTGTGTATGTGCATATGAGTGTGCATGTGTGTATGTGTGTATGTGAGTATGCGTGTGTATGGGAGGAGATCTAGGAACAAGTGAAGGAGGAGGACTTCAGGACCAGCCACCCAACTACACAGCAAGCCACGGAGGAAGAAGGAAAGAAAAGATAGATAGAAATAGAGACAGGTAAAAGCCCAGAGGAATAATTTAAGAGAGGCTGGCTAGAAACAAGCTAATCTAAGGCTGGGCATTCATAAGAATAGCCCTGCCGTGGGATGGTCTAAGGCTGGGCATTCATAAGAATAGCCCTGCCGTGGGATGTCTTCCTGCCGCTGTGAATGTGTGTTGCTCTCATCGGTTGATAAATAAAGCTGCTTTGGTCTATGGCGAGGTAGGATAGCGCCAGGCCGGAAATACAAGCAGAGATACAGGAGAAGAAGGGTGGAGTCAGGGAGATGCCAGTCAGCTGTCGAGGAAGCAAGTCACAGAAACAAGGAGGTAACAAGCGACACACTTTCTCCAACAAGGCCATACTCTCTCTCTCTCTCTCTCTTTTTTTTTTTTTTTTTTTGGTTTTTCGAGACAGGGTTTCTCTGTGGCTTTGGAGGCTGTCCTGGAACTCACTTTGTAGACCAGGCTGACCTCGAACTCACAGAGATCCGCCTGCCTCTGCCTCCCGAGTGCTGGGATTAAAGGCGTGCGCCACCAACGCCTGGCTAAGGCCATACTCTCTTAATCCTAATCCTTTCAAATAGTGCCATGCCTTGGTAACTAAGCATTCAAATATATGAGTCATTTTTTATTTCTATATTTTTTACATTCTAATTCCAGTTCCCCCTCTTCTCCTCCCACTCCACCACCTTCTCCCCACCCCACCTCCCATCTACTCCTCAGAGGGTAAGGCCTCCCCTAGGAAGTCAACTAAGTCTGTCCCATCACGTCATTGGGGCAGGATCAAAGCCCTCCTGCTGCTCTGTGTCTAAGCTGAGCAATGTGTCTCCAGAGAGAATGGACTCCATTGTAAAGAGAGGCTTTTTCCTTGGCAGCGGCTTGGTTTCTCCCCCAGCCAGTCGCCTGGGCTCTGCCACATTGTAGTCCCCAAATACAAACAGGAGGCTATATTAATTATGAAGCTGTTGGCCTTGCTTGTTTTTTTTTGGTTTTTCGAGACAGGGTTTCTCTGTATTGTTTTGGAGGCTGTCCTGGAACTAGCTCTTGTAGACCAGGCTGGTCTCGAACTCACAGAGATCCGCCTGTCTCTGCCTCCCAAGTGCTGGGATTAAAGGCGTGCGCCATATTGGCCAACAGTGCTTTATTGACATATACACAGGACTTCCCCCATCACTCCACAAAGTCAGTTGAGGCATCAGAGTTACTTCTTGGTCCTTGTGCCCCAAGCCACACAATTGTCACCTGTATTCAGGAGCCTAGTTTGGTCTTATGTAGGTTTCCCAGTGGTCAGTCTGTAGTGAGTGATCTCTCACAAGCTTGAGTCAGCTGATTCTGGGGGTCTCCCCATCATGGTCTCGACTCCTTTGTTCTTATTACTGCTCCTCCCTCACTTCGATTGGAGCTTGGCCCAGTGGTTAGTTGTGGATCTCTGCATCTGCTTCCATCTGCATCTGTTTCTGGAAGAGGGTTCTAGCTTCTCTGGGGTTGTAGTAGCTGGTTATCTTTTGCTTTATGTCTGGTATCCACTTATGAGGTAGCACATAGTATAGTCTTTCTGGGTCTGGGTTACCTCACTCAGGACGCTTTTATCTGGTTCTATACATTTGCCTGCAAATTTTAGGATGTCACTGTTTCTTACCGCTGAGTAGTACTCCATGTGTAAATGTACCACATTTTCTTTATCTATTCTTTGGTTGAGGGGCATCTAGGTTGTTTCCAAGTTTTGACTATTACAAATAATGTTGCTATGAACATGGTTGAGCAAATGTCCTTGTGGTGTGAGTGTGCCTCCTTTGGGTATATGCATAAAAGTGGTATTGCAGGGTCTTGAGGTAGGTTGATTTCTAATTTTCTGAGAAGACACCACACTGATTTCCACAGCAGCTGTACAAGTTTGCACTCCTGCCAGCAATGGAGGAGTGTTCTACATGGATCATTTTTTTTTCAAACCACCAGAGAGGCCCCAGAAGTCCCACAAACCATTAAGCCCATTGACACTGGTGTCACTCACAAGCCAGGACTAGACGGTAAATTCCTGTTCTGAAGACACCACACATCGGGGCTGAAGGATCTTGAGAAATCAGGCTGGGACTGAACTGGGAGCTCCTTGCTAGCTGGCTTTCTTTCTTCCTTTGTTTTTGTTGTTTCGAGACAGGGTTCTTTGTGACAGCCTTGGCTGTCATGGGACTCACTTTGTAGACCCAGCGGCCTTGCTCACAGAGGTCTGCCCGGACTCTGCCTCTCAAGTACTGGGATTTAAAGGTGTGCACTACCTACCACACCTGACTGCTAGTTGGTTTTCATAGGGTTATAACACATTGCTCGGGCTTCTGGGAGAGAATTTTCACCAGCAACCCTGCTCTGCCTGTGCCACAGTACCGACATGCATGGCTAGCTACCCCCAAAGTATAAAAATGGCACAAGTGTTACGTAGGCAACCGCCTGCTTTCCAGTCGTATTTAAGGATCACTCCAGGGGAAGGAAGTCCCATCCGCTGCTGTAAGCTACAGCAAAAGCCTGTGACTGAGGAGGTCCTAGGCTCCAGTGTGCAATCCACCACTATTGTTTTGTTTAAATACGTGTGATAAGTCTGTCACATTACCTCTAAACATTTCTGCTTGTATTCACAGACCACTGTAGCTGTCGGCTCTGGGAAATTGAACCAACCCAAACCTTTCTCAGAGGCTTTGACGAAAGGCAAAGGAGACATAAGTTCTGAATCCTTGTCTAGGAGTGGACTTGGCAAGGCCAGTCTAGGGCTGGGGGCCTGGGCCTTGAAGGAGACAAAGATGTGGCTTCTAGGGACCGAACTCTTGCTTGCCCCTGGGCCGTGGTTATCAGCCCTAAGGCAGTTGTGTTTGTGATATCCCATGCTCGATTTACCAGCATCAGCTGATTTAGCTCCCCCCCGCTGACCTTGGCCATTCTCCCCTTGCAAAAAGTACACAGGCTGCTCTACTCTTAGTAAACTTGCTTGGCATAAGTCATCAGCTTACCCAAGACCTCCTGGCTCCCAGCTATTGCTTTTGTCTCCTTATTTTCTTCATTTTTCATCCTGGTTCTCCTGCTCAACACCTCACTGTGCAGAACCTTTATTCCTATGTCTTCATCTCAGTCAGCCTTGATTTGCCATGGAAGAGAACTTCATTTTTGCATTGGGAGATGCACTGCAGAGATTCATAGCTGGTGTGTATCCTGACACCGACTGTGGCTATGGAACAATAGCCCAAGACTTAGCCATAAAGGAAAGAAAAGGCCACACGACCCCATCCACCCAAGGCCCAGTGAACACTGTGGAAGAGGTGGCAGAAAGAACATGCCAGCCAGAGGAAGAGGTGGGATGTTATGGAGCCATTTTCTCAGAATTGAAACATTCCATTGGAGGGAGGCTCCTTAAGATTCAGAAACTTCAAAACTGACAAGGTTCAGCCGTCAACAACTTCCAAGTCTTAGGGAGTTCCTCAAACTTACAGGATTCACAAGGTCCCCCCACCTCCAAAAATAATGTAAGCCTTAACAATTGCTGGGCAGAGTAGACGCTGAATATTTCCTTTCTCATGAGGTACACTTTTTGGTTGACAGGGTTGCCTTTGAGTAATCTGTGGTACAATAAGCAACCCCTCACCCATGTTCCTCCTGTAAAACCCATCCATTTACTAAGTTGGACTTTTGTGCAATTGTTTCTTTGGCCTGTTGTCAGTGTACTTTCTGGAATGAATAGAAATTTACCCATTATTCCTCAGGAAAAGTTATATAATACAGGGGTCCCTTCTTTTCCAGACATTGGTGTGACCCAGCTGTCCTGGGGTGATGGCCCTGTTGTTCTGGGGGATCCTTGGACAATACCAGGAAACTCACTCTTTCCAGGGTACCCACACTCCCACACAGCTTGAAGTTTCAGTATCAGGAGACCCTAGGTGACAAGATCTGGGGCAGATTCTAGACTCCTGGAGCTTGGACATGGAGTTCTGAGGATGGACTAGAGAGTCTAAGATTGCCTTGGGACCCCAGATTCCCATCAATGAGTACATCGAAGTTCAGTTAGAAACACGTAACCCGAGACACCAATGATCAGAGATGACCCCAGGGATACCATGTCTGATTACAAAAATAGGGATCTGATGATCTCAGAGACACTGCACCCTTTCCCCTGGGATCTGAACGTTACCTGCCAGGGCTGGTTATGGATGTATCTTAATTCTCATCCCGTTGATCATACAGATAGCTTTGAACAGAGGTCTTATCGGGGATGCTCTGTAAGGTTTGGGTGGAGCAGGGCATGAGAAGCAGGGAGACAAAGAGAGGGGTGAGTCAGCCCCAACTAGGAGCTGCAGGGACAGGACAGTGTAAAAAAGGGAAGAGAGACTCTGGAAGAAAGAAAAGACACGTGGGACAGAGACAAGTCCCATGACAGAGAAGCCGGCAGGGAGCTGCCACTGGGACCTGCCAGTTAAACTACAGAGAAAGGCAAATGCCCAGCTCTTCCAATGCCCACTTTCTATTTTGGTGGGTGACCTCCAAGCCCCGCCTCCTCATCTGGCCCTACCCTGATCCAGACCACCCAGAGCACAGACAGACAGACAGACAGGGACAGGGAGCTGGTGAGGAACCTTAAGTGAAGGCAGGTGTGGCTGAGTTTGGTGACTCACTCACACCTTCCAACCACCCCCCACACCTGGCACAGACCCCGACCGTGAGGCCAAGCTGTCTGGCCGGCTGGGCGAGTCTCCTCCTGCCCTGCCCCCACCCCCGCACTCACTGGGGTGTGGCTCTCCCCTCTCTCAGGCTTGGAGAACAGGGACAGTCTTTAATACCAAGACTGTGGAGGCTTGCCCTGCCCTCCCCTCCAGGACGCTCTGACTCCCGCCTTGCACAGGACTCTGCTGGGTTTCCTAGAGACCAGCTCAGCAATCGCAGGCTCCAACTTCTCATCCCAGGCCTCAGTCCAGGAGCCCAGGCTGCTTTCCTCAGTGAAGCTGAAGCTGACCCACTTTCTGGTGTTGGTCCCAGGCATCCAGAGCTCAGTGCTAAAACTGGGGCTCCGAGGTGAAAGGGTAAACTAAACTCAAGGGCTTCACTTCTAGTAATTTAGAAATAAAGGGACCAGCCGGGCGGTGGTGATGCACGCCTTTAATCCCAGCACTCGGGAGGCAGAGGCTGGCGGATCTCTGTGAGTTCGAGGCCGGGCTGGACTGATAGCCTCCGAAACAATACAGAGAAACCCTGTCTCGTAAAAAACCAAAAAAAAGAAAAAAAAAAAAAAAGAAAAAAAGAAAAAAAAGAAATAAAGGGACCAGACCCTCACTCAGCCCCCTGCTTTAGCAGCCATGACAGGCTACAGAAAAGACACATAGGTCTCTGACACAAAGAAACTCCAGATTCTCTGGCCTCCCAGAGCCTAGGGCCAAAACTGAACACAAAGAAACTCCAGATACATACACACACACACACCACCTCCTAGATACTTGGTTTCTGGGAACTGTGTAGCCACAAAAAAAACTCCAGGGGGAACCAAAACTTCCCCTGTAGTCTCCAGGATATAGTTCTGAAAACTATTGGTATCTATGTACAACAGGCCACCTGCAAGTAACAAGACAATGCCATAGAAACCACAGAATGTTCCCTCTCAGCACTGACCAATGAAAATAATTAGTACACAGGTATTTCATGCCAAAATACAACTTTGAGAAATGTTCCTGATTGTTTCCAAATGTCAACCAAACAGAAACCAACCAGTACCTACTGATCTAATCCTGCAACTTTTGTCTTTAAAACCTAGCAGTAGACAGGGACCTTCACTCCCTCTGGAGGCTATTGCCACAGGTAGCCAGATGGGGTCCCTGTTGTGGGTGGATGAACAGTCATTAAACCTTGCTTTTGCGTTTTGGTGGGTCTGTCTTCCTGGTGGCCTCTGGGGACTTCGCAACTTGGGCACAACACGGGAGGGGGGGCTGCATTGTGCCTGCTTGTCCAGGACTGGGACCTGGGGGTCTGGCACATTTGACATGCCCAGTGACAGAGGGCACAATGAAGAAGACACATTAACAATGGCCAGGCTGAGGCCTCTGGGTGACCAGATGTGTCAGCATCCCTGAAGCCACCAGGACACACAGAGACAGCAGCCTCCCCGAAGCACTAACACACAGCGGGAATGAGCCTGTGGGAGCAACTTGCCCAAAGGTCAAACTACACAGCCATTAACTAGCCAGTGGGCCAGGGTCTCCAAGTACTCTCTCCCGAGGGCTCCTTTCTGACCCTCTGCTTCTCTAGCTTAGACTTCAGGCACGTGTGTCTTGCGTTTGTCCTTTAAATCTTTAGCTACTCCCTGAATGCCCATCTTCCCACCTAATTTGCAGATAGGTGAGATAGGACATGGGTTGGGGTGTTCCAGTTCCCAATCACCACCCAGATCAAAACTTAGAGGAGGCTGGTAGTGGTAGCCGTGTATAGAGTGAATTTCCCCGCCAGTCGCCTGGGTCCTGCCGCACTGTCTGAACCCCCAAATAACACACAGGACACTATATTAATTATAAAGCTGTTGGCCGTTTGCTTGGTTTCTTTTTTTTTTAATTTAAAGATGTATTTATTTATTTTGTATTCAGTGTTCTGCCTGCACATATGCCTTTTGGCCAGAAGAGGACATCAGATCTCATTACAGATGGTTGTGAGCCACCATGAGGTTGCTGGGAATCGAACTCAGGACCTCTGGAAGAACAGTCAGTGCTCTTAACCTCTGAGCCTTCTCTCCAGCCCTTGCTTGGTTTCTGACTAGCTCTGACTTAAGGATTTAACCCATAATTGTTAATCTAAGTATTTCTCTTACCAGAGAAAAGGGTCTGGACCTCTTATTCCTCTGGCGGCCTACATGGTGTCTGACTCTGCCTTTCTTTCCCAGAATCCTCCTTGACTCCTAGTCCCACCTACCTTGCTTCCCTACTGGTCAACAGTGCTTTATTCAACAACCAATAAGAGAGACAGATTTACAGAATGGCATCTCCCATCAGTGGCACAGGCCTTTAATCCCAGGCTGGCCTCAAACTCACGATCTATCTGCCTCTGCCTCATGAGTGCTGGGGTCACAGGAAAGACGAGGATAGTTAAGTGTGGCGGAGCATGGGGGCATCTGGGAGGTGGGGGGGCTGCTAGGGGGATGGACAGGACACTGACCCGGGCTTCAGTGCCAGAATGTGAGGCCAAGGCCACCTGAGATTCTTTCCAAAGCCATCGACCAGGCCTCAAAAAATAAATAAATAGGGGGACAAAAGGGTGTTCTACTTTCCATTTTGTGTGAGCCAGGGTCCCACTATGTAGTCCTGAATGGCCTGGAACTTGCTATGCAGAGTGAGCCAGAGGATCAGGCAGATCCTCCTGTCTCTGTCCCTTGAAGGCTGTTTTTTGGTTTTTGTTACTTGTGTCTTGAGCCTGCTAATGCCTTCTGGTATTGACTTTGTTGGTGATTACTCTGAGACCATTCGAACTAATTAATTGAGACCATTTGAATAAATTAATCTCCAATAACAGACAAACCTCTTTTATTGGGTCTCATTTGCCCCCTAGACACCTAAAAAGGAGCATGGACTCTGATTTTGAGATTTATTTGAGAAAAGATCTTCCTGTGTGGCCTAGCCTGGCCTCCAGTCCGGGACAATCCTCCTTCCCAGGTAATAGACATTTGCTACCAGACCCAGCTGATTTAGAGACAATACTCCTGTCAGGACTTCCCATGCTGGCTTGGGTGTTCGTGTCCTGTTGTGCTGGGGTCCATGGAAGAATTAGGGTCACTTTAAGATGAATTTGGGCTTAGCAAATCAGCAGAGTGAATCAGTTTCTGGTGAACCGACTGGCCATTGCTTCACAAAAACCTCTTTGTGAAGCAACAATTTGTGACTCTTAGCAAATCAATTTCTGCATATCAAGACCTCTTGTCTGGAGTTGTTTGAAGGAACCATTTTCCAAGTTGTCTCTTAACTAAGTTTTGCAAAGGCTCTGGATCCTTCAGGTGAGAATCAAACACCTCAAGCACAAGCCACCAAAGTGAAAGCCTGCTGCTAACTAACACTCTGGAATTCATGCCAGAGTCCATGCTGTTTAAACTGTAATGAATTGTGTTGACAATTACGTAGCCTTACAGTAAACACAGCCTTTTCTTTATCTCTCTGTTTCACAATCTTATGCAAATAAGCCAAAATACATTTGGAAGCCATGTATGGCTAGAACAAGGATTACAATTGCTAAAACAAGACGTCTATCAAAGGTGATTTACAGGATTGAATGAGGCTATCGTGTCTGCAAGACTTTCCGTAACAACCATTCCTGTCACATCAGGTAACCCTTCTGAAAGAGTTTCCTTAAGTTCTTGCTGTAAATAATAAGTCATTTGGGACTGGAGGGATGGCTCAGTGGGCTGCTCTTCCAGAGGTCCTGAGTTCAATTCCCAGGACCACATAGTGGCTCACAACCATCTATAATGAGACCTGGTGCCCTCTTCTGGCCTGCAGGTATACATGCAGACAGAATGCTTTACACATCATAATTAAATAAATCTTTAAAAAAAAGTCATTTGGAGCCGGGCGTTGGTGGCGCACGCCTTTAATCCCAGCACTCGGGAGGCAGAGGCAGGTGGATCTCTGTGAGTTCGAGGCCAGCCTGGTCTACAAGAGTTAGTTCCAGGACAGCCTCCAAAGCCACAGAGAAACCCTGTCTCGAAAAAAACCAAAAAAAAAAAAAAAAAAAAAAAAGGGGGGGGTTATGCAATAGGATGTGACGTTCCAAGCATCTTCATTTCACCTGTTTCCTCATTATTCCTAACCCATCTCCCCATAATGTAGCAGCTTGCCTCAAATCAGTTGTCTCATTAACTGTCTCACTATCTATTTTATTTTGTTCAGTCCAAAGTTCTGTAGAGTGCTTATGACAGCCTCTAATGGACTCAGCTGTTTGATTCCGTATGAAGCTCCAGTCTTGCCATTGTAGCGGTAGCAGTCAGCGCAGTGATGCCCGTAACTACAGCAATAACCAGTCAGACCACCCAACGAGTTCTTCTTAATAGTCTTTCATCGAGCTTCCGCACTGGAGCTATCCCGGGAGAGTCTTGCCGTGGCCTTGGCAGCTTCGCTGGTGTCCGGATTGCTGGCCTTGCTCTAAGAATGTGTAAACTTTCAGAGGCTAAGTTTAAAGACATACTAGAATCAACGCAGGTATGAAGGGGACAGCATTCACGAGTGATGCTGTAATTATTAGGGTGCCATTGCACAGGCGCCTTCAGTAAGATAATGGTACCCATGCTCCAAAAGGATGGCTTTGAGTTAGTCTAAAAGACAAAGAGCACTGATCACCCTTAATGTTGAACTTCCCTCCCATGCTTTAAGGGGGTGGGAGGCACTTGCTAATGTCCACAGTTAGTCTGAATTGAGTTGCCAAATTGTAGGAGAGGACTTGACATTCCAACTCCGTGCCACTGGGTAGGTTCGTTAATAGAGGCGCTGATTTCCACAGTTCCACTCAAACTATACCACTGCCATCTTAGCTCTGAGCGAGAGTATTTTCCTTGAGGGAAGCTGTAAGGTCTGCAATCAATGGCGTCTCCGTGGGAGATATTAATTAGCACTTGAAGTTTCTCACTCTTACAGTGTTACCGATGCACCCAGTCAGATTCCTTGTTGGTAACCCTCATCTCCCAGAATGGTAGATTTTTTTTTTTTTTTTTTTTTGGTTTTTCGAGACAGGGTTTCTCTGTGGCTTTGGAGGCTGTCCTGGAACTCGCTCTGTAGACCAGGCTGGCTTCAAACTCACAGAGATCCGCCTGCCTCTGCCTCTGGAGTGCTGGGATTAAAGGCGTGCGCCACCAACGCCCAGCCAGAATGGTAGATTTATGGAACCAATAGCATTAATCTCCTGTCTTTCAAAACCAGATGCACAAAGCATATAAAATTTACTATGCTAATCCTGGGTAGTATTAACTACAGATAACCACACTTGAAAAATTATGTTTAGATAATGAATTTCATTACCCACGCAAATAGAAATTTCTTGCATTCCCACAGAATAACCTATGATTTCTTTACCCTCTTCAGCAGGTCCTCGGGTGTCGTAAGGATCAAATAGCCAAGAAAATTCATTAACTACCGCAGGGATAACATATCTCCCCAACTTACGCCTATGTTAACTGGAGGACTAGGACCCTAGGCCTAGTATGTGTAGCTGGGCCCTGCTGCCTGCATGGCTACCTCAGACAGCACAGCAAGGAACAGGCTTGTAGCTTTCAGACGTTTCTGAGCCAGAGGAACTGTTGCCTCCCCTCCGCCACTCAAATTCTTTTGTTTGTTTTGTTTTTGTTTTTTTGAGACAGGGTTTCTCCACAGCTTTGGAGGCTGTCCTGGAACTGGCTCTGTAGACTAGGGCTGACCTTGAACTCACAGAGACCCACCTGCCTCTGCCTCCTGAGTGCTGGGATTAAAGGCGTGCGCCACCACCACTGCCTGGACTGTTACACAAATTCTTAGTCTGTCCCCGGTGTGGGGGGTTGGGGGGGGTGGGGGGTGGGGTGGGGGGTTGGGAGCATCAGCTGTGTGATTCAAAGACATTTTGAGTTTCTTTTTTTCTCAGAGTCGTGTCACGCAGCCAAAGCGTCCAAGAACTCCTCCTGCCCATGCTGGATTTTTATCAGTTTGATGGTACCCACAGTCCTTTGTCTCCTGCAGTAACAGGCACATCTTGGCCCCATCTGCTGTCCATTCGATGTTGAAACGGCTTTATAACACACAAGCTGACTCGATTCCACAGGCTTCCCCGGTCCAATGTCTGTCAGCAGCTGTTTGGTTTCATTAGCGTTTAAAAATTTGAGGTTAGGGCCGGGCGTTGGTGGCGCACGCCTTTAATCCCAGCACTTGGGAGGCAGAGGCAGGCGCATCTCTGTGAGTTCGAGGCCAGCCTGGACTACCAAGCGAGTCCCAGGACAGCCTCCAAAGCCACAGAGAAACCCTGTCTCGAAAAACCAAAAAAATTTTTTTTGAGGTTAGTAAAGCATTGCACAGTCTGTCCCTGGGGTCCTCATGTCCCCCTCTGCTTAACCAGCATCTCCTTTAGAGTGTGACTGGATCCGTCAACAATCCCTTGTCCTGTAGATGATATGGTGTCCCTGTAATGTGTTTTATGTCGTAACATGCAAAAAGATTGTTTCTTTTTCCTTTTTTTTTTTAGAAAAATAAGCCGTGACATTATCATTTTTTATTTGCATCCTTATGCCCATTGTAGCCATTGCCTCTAATAAATTACAGAATCAGCCTTGTCAGAACTTAAGGCAGATACCCATTGAAAACCAGAGTATGTGTCAATGGTATGATGGATATATTTTAATTTTTCAAATTCTGTTAAATAAAATACATCCATTTGCCAAGTCTCACTCTGTGTGTGTGTACCTTTAGGATTACTTCCTATAGGTAAAGGAAATTGATTAGACAATCAACAAGTAGGACAGTTTCTTTTGTAACTTTTTTAGATGTCAGATAGTGGAATTTTTTTCTTTAAGCCTTTACTATTGTAATGATGTTTGTTTGTTTGTTTGTTTGTTTTTAATGAAATCCTGAAGCTTCTAATACATTTCCTATCAGTAATAGATCAATTTCTTCATTTCCTTTTGTTAATGGCCCAGGCAATCCACAATGAGGCTGAATATGAATGATATATAATTTCTTTCTTGGATTGCCTGTTGTAGTTGCATGAATAGCAAAGTCAATTCTGAATTATCAGGAATAAGTCCACAGTTTATATATGCAATATAACCCCTTCAGCATGTTGAGAAACAGTAATTACGAGATTCATTAAAGTCTAATAAAACCATTAGAATGGCATATAACTGATTTTTGAACTCAGGCATGTGGACTTTGAATTACTTCACTGATGTTTCCTGCTTTATAACCAACCATCCCTAACTTATTTGTGTCTGTGTGAAACGTAAGAGCCCCAGGAACAGGCACTTTTCTCATTACGTGGCGAGGAATCCACTCAGATCTTTTCATAAACTGAAGCCATTTTCTTTTAGGATAGTTGTTAATTTTTCTTAAAAAATTGTTACAAGCTCCTTGCCAAGCCTCATTTTGCAAAAAATCAACACGAGTACGAAATACTACAGTCTCAGCTGGATCCATTCCTGACAATTGACAAATTTTTATTCTTCCCTTTAAAATTAGTTCAGAAACCTTTTCTATACAGATTTCTACCTTTTTGCTCTGTTTGTGAGCTAGGAAAATCCATTCTAAAATATTACCCTTTGCATAATGATTTCAGTAGGGGAATGGGTGGAAGGTAAAAATCACTAAAATACATTAAGCTGTGAGATGTAATTAATCCATATAGGCATCTTGCAACCTCTGTTCTACTTGAGGCAATTCTCTTTGTGTTACAGCGGTTAAGTGCCTTGGACTGTTTAAATCTGAGTCCCCTTGCAAGATTTCAAACAGATTCCTTAATTCTTGAGTATTCAGTCCAACGGTAGGCCAGAACCAGTTAATGTCATCCAATAAGTTTTGAGAATTATTAGGAGTGTACAAACGACCTCTTCTTTTTTTTTGGTTTTTCGAGACAGGGTTTCTCTGTGGCTTTGGAGGCTGTCCTGGAACTCGCTTGGTAGTCCAGGCTGGTCTCAAACTCACAGAGATCCGCCTGCCTCTGCCTCCCGAGTGCTGGGATTAAAGGAGTGTGCCACCAAGGCCCGGCCAAACGACCTCTTCTAATCTTCACCCTTTGTGACGGGAGTCTGTGTTTACTTCATTTAAATACTAAATAATTAAGAGAATCTCCTCTTTGTATCATTTCAGGAACAATCTGTAATCCCCAACTGGGTAAACTTTTCGGTACTATATTAAACATTCCTTCTGTACCATTAGCAGCCCATAAAATATCACCCATATAAGGAGAAAGATTGAGGAAATTGTTTACAAACTGCTTCCAGTGGTTGATGCACAAAATATTGACATAAAGTCAAACTGTTTAACATTCCTTGAGGAAGGATTTTTCATTGCTATCATTTTACAGACTGGGCATCGTTATAGGTAGGCACTGCAAGGGCAAATTTTTCTCTATCTTGTTTTTGTAAAAAGATAGTGAAGGAACAATCTTGTAAATCAGTAACTATAATAGGCCAATCTTTAGGTAATAAAGACGGTAAAGGAATCCCAGGCTGTGAGGATCCCATAGGTTGAATTACTTTATTTACAACTCTCAAATCAGTTAACATTCTCCATTTTCCAGATTTCTTCTTTATTATATAAATCCAGGAGAATTCTAAGGACTAGTAGATTCCCCAGTGTGCTTAGAATCTGGCTGTTCTCTTCCTGGTTGTTCAAGCGCCTACAGCTTTCTTTAGTTAAGGGTTACTGCTCCACTTTAAAGGTAGAGGAGATGCTTCTGGCAAGTGGCCCTTACTCCAGATATGGGTAGCCAATGCCTGCCTTGTATTGCAGCTGGACAATCTGTATAGCCGGTGGTTTTCCTTGATAATTCTTTCCAATACCTTTTCTGGGAATGTATCCCATTTTTTGACATCATGTTACAAATTGTTTCTGAAATTATAGGACTATTGATTTGCGCTCCCCACTATTGTAACAAATCTCTCCCCCATAAATCAAGGCTATGTCACCCACCTTCGGCTTTAATATTTCCATTTGTTCTCCAGGCCCTATATATTTACTCCATTATACATGTTGTTTCACCTGAAATAATGTCCCAATGCCTAAAATCTGAGTGGAGACTTCTTGTAAAGGCCAGTAGGGATTCCAAGATTCTCGGAGAAATTTTAGATATATTAGCCCCTGATGGGAGATGCCATTCTGTAAATCTGTCTCTCTTATTGGTTGTTGAATAAAGTATTGTTGGCCAATAGGGAAGCAAGGTAGGTGGGACTAGGAGTCAAGGAGGATTCTGGGAAAGAGAGGCAGAGTCAGACACCATGTAGGCTACCAGAGGAGTAAGAGGTCTGGACCCTTTTCTCTGGTAAGAGAAATACTTAGATTAACAATTATGGGTTAAATCTTTAAGTCAGAGCTAGTCAGTAAGAAGCCAAGCAAATGGCCAACAATAATTAATATAGTGTCCTGTGTGTTATTTGGGGGCTCAGGCAGCACGGCAGGGCCCAGGTGACCGGTGGGGAAAAACACCATGTTACAAGCCCCAGTGTTCACAAGGCCTGAAATCTAATGCCATTTATTTGTAATTTTAACTTTGGCCTCTCGTCACTAATGGCCATTTGCCAATATACTTTCTTTTCAGTACTTCCAAATCCTCCTTCCTACATGTTGGAGATGCTTTACCTTTAAGATATTGGAGTAATAACAATTGAGAAATGCTATCACCAGCTTCTATCTGCATTGTCTTTTTTACATAAGCCATAGTTTTAATTTCTCCTTTGAAATCTTCATCTGTCATTCCTGGGTGTGCAATAAATCCTTGGGATGTTAAACTACTTCTTCCCACAATTATTGCTACTGTTCCTGAAGGAAGAGGACCATACATCCCAGCAACTACTTTATAACAAGGAATTTGTGGAGATAATGCAAGATGTTTGTCCAATTGCCAACTCTAAAACAACTTTAAATCCCTAATATTGAGCCTGAGTTCTCCTTAAGGGTTCTCATTTGGATGAGGATGTGCAAACTTAAGTTTCAAATCTATCCATTACGACCATATGACCGTGATTTTTTGTAGTTCATCCAGTAAACAATCCTCCAAATCTAAACAAACAACAGCTATAATGATCAACGGTTGAGAAACATCTAATAGAAGCTGATTGATTAAAGCAAGTTCAGAATTTTGAGCTGTGTCACCAGGAGTGGGTACAATCTTTTTTGTGGAGCATTCGGAATTTGTGTGTAAACATGCTCTGCCCTTTTCAAGAGCTATCTCTAGAAGCATTAAAAACAATCTGTAGAATTTTAAGAGGTGACTTTAGGCAAAACCCATGGAATATTTTTTATAGAATATTAAAAAGATGATTCTTTTTTATAGAACCCAGTGACATGTTAATATGGCCTGTCAACTATTAACAGTGTGGAACAAACAATTTACCTGTGTTTTTTTAGTGGCAAAATAATTTGGTAGGCTCTTTATTAGTAAGAGATTATTTCTATGAGCTTTCTCCTTAGTAACCATAATCACCAAAGAGAGGCTATCAATTCGAAAGTGGGGAGACATGGGAGGGATTGTAAGAAGGTCATAGGACAGTCGGAGGGAGGTTACAATAAAGGTAAGGGGGAAAACTGTAATTCTGCTTAAAAAACATTTAAATATATATGTATTACATATATATATTTATACATATATATATATATATTTTTTTTTGGTTTTTCCAGACAGGGTTTCTCTGTATTGTTTTGGAGGCTGCCCTGGAACCAGCTTTTGTAGACCAGGCTGGTCTCGAACTCACAGAGATCCGCCTGCCTCTGCCTCCCGAGTGCTGGGACTAAAGCTGTGCGCCATCACCGCCTGGCTGTGTTTGTTTTTTGAGGTGGGATCTCACTATGTACCTTGGCTATCCTGGAACTCTTTATGTAGGGCTATGTACCAGGCTGGCCCTAATCTTTTAAACTATGTTAAAGTTTTTATTTAGCCATTCATGGTGGTGCATGCCTATGATCCCAGCAGTCGGGAGGCAGAGGCAGGTAGGTTCTAGGCCCTAAGCATCTGTCTCTTTCTCTCCCACCCCGTGAAGGGACTAGAAGAAGGCGTGGGATCCCTTGGAACTGGAGTTGCAGAGGGTTATGAGCCACTTGGTGTGGGAGCTGGGAACCAGACTTTGGTCCAAACCCAAGAGCAGCAGCAGGCTCTCTTAACCATGAGCGAGCCAGTTCTCCAGGCCCTCACCGTCTCCGTGGGTTATTGTTAGGTGATGTAACTCCCCATTCTGTCTCTCACGGGCTCCCACTGTCCCACCCAGGACAGTCAGCAACAGACACCCAAGGCAATTTTGTGTGGCTCAGGGTTCAGTGTTGGCGTTTATCTTTTTGAGGTATACATGTGAGAGAGAAGATCTCCTCATATAATCCAAACTGTGACCCTCCTGCTTCTGCTCTAGATGGCTGGTCTTCTCAATTTAACAAGTACTAAAATACACTAACTCCTCCCCAGGCCTACAAAGTAACTGAAGTATGGGTAAAAGCATGGCATCCATACCCTCATTTTTTTCTGTCTCCTTCATCTTTTTTTTTTTTTTTTTTTTTTTTTTTTTTGGTTTTTCGAGACAGGGTTTCTCTGTGTAGTTTTGGAGGCTGTCCTGGAACTCGCTCTGTAGACCAGGCTGGCCTCGAACTCACAGAGATCCGCCTGCCTCTGCCTCCCGAGTGCTGGGATTAAAGGCGTGCGCCACCACCGCCCGGCCCTGTCTCCTTCATCTTAAAACTCATACCGCCTATGAACCACAACAACCATGGTACCGTAGTCCTAAGGGTGCTGTAGAACCACACGCACCTTGGCTGTATCCAGTGGTTCTCTAATTGCACTTAATGCTGGCTTAACAAGAAGGAAGCCTAGCACTAGAAACCCAGCTGAGTACTTCATGATAATGATGTTGTGGTTATCAGAGGAGAATCTACAACCATCAAACTAAACCAACATAATCCCTAAAACAATCTACAAGCATTTGTCCGTGTTCCCACAGAGAAGCGGAGCCTTCATCCCTCACCAGGAAACGTCTCTTTGAAACAAAAAGAAATCACTACGGAAAACCACAAACAGTCAAAATGCATACTTGTGGAGCCCCGTCCCGATGGATATGCCTACAAAACACTCCTGCACCTCAGGGTCCGGGAGCATTGCAGAAGATGAGGTGGAAGACGGCCAGAGGACCAGGGAGTTTGCTGTGAGAACGTGTCTCCTGGTAACATCAGAAGCTACACCCACAAAGTCTTATCAGCATGACTGCTCAAATGTGAGCCGGACAGAGACAGTGCTGATAGACACACCAGAGCAGATAGGTCACAAGGCCTCAGCCCTAGCAAAGAACTGCAGACAGCTGAGGACAGCTCAGATTGGGAGAGCGGTCTTCCTCAGGGGAGAGTACACCGTTGGTTTTCCAGAGCCAAATGCTCAGCCCTGAAAATACACGCACAAGTAACAGTAGATAGACAGAACAGGGTTATATTTATGTAGGGATATATATATATATATATATATATATATATATATATATATATGGCTGGAGAAATGGCTCAGCGGTTAAGAGTGTTGGCTGCTCTTCCAGAGGTCCTGAGTTCAAGTCCCAGCAATCACATTGTGGCTCACAAGCATCTGTGATGAGATCTGGCGCCCTCTTCTGGCATGCATCCTACATGCAGACAGACCATTGTATGCATAATAAATAAATCTTTAAAAAAAAGAATATATATGTATTCAAATATACATGCATATATCATATATAAATTGGGGGAAAGGCATGAATTTGAAAGAATCGGGGAGGGGTATATGGGAGGGCTTGGAGGGAAGAAAGGAAAGGGAGAAATATTATAATTCTATTGTAATCTGAAACCAAACAAACAGCTTTGAGTAAGTCACCCAATTAGCACTGTTAATCACTCCAGGACGGGTGGCTCTCTCTGGAACTAGTGGTAGCCAACTCATGTCACAGTCTTCGGGCTGTCATTGGGGAAGCTGGGGAAATGGCTCAGTTGGTAAAATGCTTGCTGAACACGAGTTTTGTCCCCAGCTCCCACAGGAAAAGCCATGCACAGCAGAGCATGCTTGCAATCCCAGCCCTGGGAATCCGGAGACAGATGGCTCCCTGGGGTTTGCTGGCTAGGTACCCTGGCTAGGTGACTGTAGTGGCTTCTTGTTCCACCAGCCTTAGGGTGTGGCTTCAGTGTGGGGATGTGATCCCTTATAAGGAGGAGGGGCCTTGCTCCTGCTCTCGGGTGGTGATCTGAGCATTCTGCATTGCAGCATCCGGTGCCGTTTACCTTCAATGCGTGAGTGCTCCCCAAATAAATATCTGTTATTCTTTTATTCGGGCGTTCGTGGACTTCCATAACCCACCCTCAGCACCCCAGGCTGTCTCCAAAACCTAGGTGGGTTGCCACATCTCGTGGTACATGTCTTTGATCACAACACTCAGTAACCAGAGGCAGGCAGATATCTGTGGGTTCTAGACCAGCCTGGTCTGTACAGTAGACTTGGTAAGGGGCAGAAAAGACGGTAAGTCAGAGGCGAAAGCAACCCAGTGCATTTTATTATCAGGCCTTGAATTTTATAAGACCTACTTTATGACCCAGAAATGCTCACTACACAATTAAAACACTGAAAAAGAAATGCCTTGTAAAAATCATACTCTCAGCTTAAAATAATTAAGAGCATTTAATTAAATAAGTTCATAAATGGAGCTGAGCACTACAAGAAAAGGCTTGCCCTCAGCAGAGACCCGAGTGTTCAATTCACTACAGTTATCATTAGAATCATTAGCTTTCACACAGGTGCAGTGGCTATAACCTATAATCTCAGCAGCGGGGTTGAGAGGTTGAGAGAAGAGTTTCCGGCCAGCCTGGACTACATAGGGAGACTTCGTCTAAAAAGAAAGAAGGAGGCTGGACAGATGGCTCAGTGGTTAAGAGCACTGGCTGCTCCTCCAGAGGACCTCGGTTCTGTTCCCAGCACCCACAAGTAGCTCACAACTGTCTGTAACCGAAGTTCTGGGAGATCTGACGCCCTCTTTGGGTACTCATGCACATGGTACACATACATACATACATGCAGACAAAACAAATAAAATTCATGCAGGTGAGCCTGGCAGTGGGGGCGCACGTCTTTAATCCCAGCACTTGGGAGGCAGATACAGACAGATCTCCGTGAGTTCAAGACCAGCCTTGTTTACAGAGGGAGTTCCAGGACAAGCTGCAAAGCTACAGAGAAACCTTGTCTCAAAAAACAAAACAAAACAAAACAAAACAAATCATCATGTCAGGTGGCTCACAAGCACCTGTAATTCCAGCTTCAGGGGATCTAACACCCTCTTTTGGTCTTCCTGGAAACTATACTCACATGCATATAGCCCCCAACACACACACTTAAATCAAAATAAAGTCTTTAAAGTTTAGCTTTTCAACAAATCATCAATATCATTCATTTTTTTGTTTTTTTTTTCAAGACAGGGTTTCTCTGTATTGTTTTGGAGGCTGTCTTGGAACTCGCTCTTGTAGACCAGGCTGGCCTCGAACTCACAGAGATCCACCTGCCTCTGCCTCCCAAGTACTGGGATGAAAGGCATGCGCCACTACCACCCGGCTTTAACATCTTTCTTAATCCATATTTATCTCTGTAAAAATGAGTCCTAGGAAATAAATACATCCACTAATGAATTAGAAATGAAAAAAAATATGTTCAAGTGGCTATTATTCAGCATTTACGGCAAAGATCCCTGAGACAGTCAAACAGGAATCAGTCAAGGACTCAAAGTGTCTCAGTTCCCAGAAAAGAAAAAGATAGGAACCGATAAAGGATTGAACGCAAGTGTTTCGCCAATCACCCAGGGCAAGTCCAGACCTGTGACTTGCTGTGAGTGAACTCATATCCAACCCTGATGAAGAAATGAAAGGCCAGTCCGTGGGAACCAGCAACAACAAACAGGATGAGGTGCAGACAGTGCCTTATACAGAGCATGAAGCTGGAATAGGAGAAGCCACAATTTTCGGCTTAATTGTGACAAGTGGATGGTGGTGTAACATGAAACCTGATGTCCTCTGGTTCAGCCCTCTGATGTGTCCTTGTCCTATAAAATCCCAGGTTAAAACCTTCAGAACCAATTCTCAGATGTTCCTCCCTAACCCAAGGTTTCTTGTTTGTTTTAAAATTTAAATTGTGCATACGTGTGTGTATGCCACACATGTGTGTGTGCCTGATGAGGCCAGAAGAGGGTGTCAGATCCCCTGGACCTGGAGTTACAAGCAGCGCCGAGGACCCCTGGGAACTGAACTAGGGTTTTCTGCAACAGCAGCCATAATTTTAACCACCGAGGAATCTCTCCAGCTGTTGTCTGTTTGCGTTGTTGTTGTTTTGTTTGGTTTTTGAGACAGGGTCTCTCTATGTAGCCCTGGCTATGTCAGAGCCCAATATATAGAGCAGGCTGGCCTCTGATTCGTAGAGATCCACCTGCTTCTGCCTCCCGGGTGCTGAGATTACAGGCGTGCGCCACCATGCCCGGCAGTTGCCGTTTTTTTTTGAGACAGTCCTGTGCAGCCTGTGCTGGCTCCAAACTCAGTATGAAGCCAGGGATGACTTTCAGCTGACTCTCTTGCCTCTGCGTCCACACTCATTTCCAGGTTTTCTCCTACATAAAAGGGGGCGTGGGGCCCCCACAGCATTGCAGACCCCACCTCTTTTGGCGTCTTCTGCTCCCCCTCTGGACCTCCACGTGGGAGCCCTTGATAACGCGTTCCGGGGATGGGACGGGAATCTGGGATACTGGGGCAGGGGAACAAGAAAGGAAGCAGTCTCCACCCCAACTTTCTGTTCCCAGCATGCATCTGGCCCAGGGCTTTACCATCTGGTGCCTGGGGCAGGAGTAGGGTGGTGGGGGTAGGGATGGGAAGGCGGCTGGGCTATTAGGATCAGCAATTGCTCGGCATTCCCACCCTCCCTCTGACTGCCTTCTAGAAACTTCTTTTTTCATCCTTTCTGATCTCCCCCACACTTTCTCTGGAGTCCTGGAGGCTGAAACTCCGGCCCTTAACAGTGTCCCCGTTACGTTTAGTTTATCTGGGTGGTGACTGGGGGCTGGGACACCCACCAGGCCATATCCCATGTCACCCTAGCTGGGTGGGGAGATCGGCTCAGTTGAGAATCTCTGCTGGAGACGTGGGAGGAAAAGGAGGACAGACGGGCTATCGGGGATGGAGACACAAGTCAGAAAAACCACTGAGAGGCAGCCGCCTGGAGACTACCTGGCCTGTGGTGGTGTGATCTTTGGGCACACGGCTCCGCTGCGTGTGAGAGCTTCAGGGAGGCTGCTCTCTGTGTGACTCGGGGTTTCTGACATGCACACATCTGGACACCCAGAGGCCTCGGCAGGGCCACTGTTAAGCGTGCCTTCTTTGCCTTGCCCCCATCACTGGGCACTTGGAATGTGCCAGACATAGCTAACACTCTGGTAACCCTGGGCCCAGCGTAGGAGAAGCAGAGACAATGAGTGTCCTGGGGGTCCCAGTAAATACCATTCAGCTATCATGCCTGCCACCAATGGCAGAGGTAGACTTAGTTGGGCTGGGTTCTTGGGAGGAGGCTCCCTCTGGAAAAGGGTTAGTGGCAGCTTTGGCTTGACGGGCATTTCTGAACGCAGGGAAATCCTGTCCCGGGTGGGGCGCGGGGTGGGGGGCAGTACAGAGAGAACCTCTCCAGCCTTGGTGTTGAAGGATGCCCCTACTCTACAAGCCTAGGAAAGGGGGAAGACAGCCGCACCCCCGGCTGATGTGGGGGCGAGGCAGGAGGAGACTGG
This sequence comes from Mesocricetus auratus, assembly GCF_017639785.1. Lineage (NCBI taxonomy): Eukaryota > Metazoa > Chordata > Mammalia > Rodentia > Cricetidae > Mesocricetus > Mesocricetus auratus. Next base: position 6,668,398 of record NW_024429216.1, on the reverse strand, counting down.
CCCAGCCTTAACAGATTTGCCCTTAGGGCCGGGGTCTGTGCCAGGTGTGGGTGTTGGATGGGAAGGGTGGAGCTGAACCACCCCTTTTTGCTTTTACTTAAGGTCCCCTCCCGCAGCGCCCGGCCTCATTGCTTCTGCGTCGCTGTATCGGTCATGGCAGGAAGCGTAAGTATCGTGAGGCTGGGGGAGCTGGGGCCAGGGTGGGACAGGTCAGAGGCCAGGCCTGCCGGAAACCTCCCCTGCAAAGCCAAAATAACAGTGCCAGGACAACTGGTTGCTGCCGGGTCTCTTGGGTCTCGCCAGCAGACCCCGGTAGCTTCCCTTTCCCGCAACTGTTTCTGTCCCCGTTTGTGCGTGCGTGTGTTCGGGCTCTGCCTCTCCTCCAACCCCCACTCCCTCGTGTGTTCTGCCCCATCCCTGGAGTTCGTAGCTGGGGCTGACTCATCTGTTTCTCTGTCTCCCTGGTTCTCATGCCTGCCCCACCCAAATCTTTCAGGCCACCAACAACAAGACCCCCCTGCTTCAGGGCGTCCGCACGGGCACTGTCATGAGAATTCGAGGTGTTGTCCCTGAACAGGCTGGCAGGTGACATCCTGGGTTCCAGGGAAAAGAGCGGGGGCTCTCCTGCTTCAAGTGGGGTCTTTGATTCCTTGTTGCTACCTTAATTTGGATGTATTCGTTGACATTCCCCAAGACTTCATAGGCGGGTGCCCTGGTCTCCCAAACAATTTAGGGTTCTAGGGCAACCTCAAGAATCCTTGATTAGCCCTAAGAATCCCATGTCTCAGCTTTCGGGAGCCTGAAAATCTGCCTTGGGTCTTGCTGCCACCCTGGATGCCCAGGGTACCTGGTCATCAACCCATGGTCTACTAAAATTGGGACCTCGGACTTTGTGGGAGTATTGGTAAGCTGGAATAATAGGGCCCATGCTACCCGGCCTGCTCATCTCGGGTGGGATTCCCTGAAATCTGGAACTTCAGGACAATGCCAGAGTCTGGAAGTGAGGGGATCCCGGCTATAAACACAGGGACTCTGCGTTGGTGGGTTTCTGTCCGGGCACGGGGATTGCTGATCTCTGAGGCCTACTGTCCCTGGCAGGTTCCATATAAACCTGCTGTGCAGCGAGGAGCAGGAAGCGGATGCCGCCCTGCACTTTAACCCGAGGCTCGACACATCCGAGGTGGTCTTCAACACCAAAGAGCAAGGCAAATGGGGCCGTGAGGAGCGCGGCTCGGGCATCCCCTTCCAGCGCGGGCAGCCCTTTGAGGTGCTCATCATAACCACAGAGGAAGGCTTCAAGGTGTGTCGTTGAAAGGGAACGGTCAGATCCAGGTCTAGAGCGGAGTGTTGGGGATGGTGCGGGGGAGGGTGGAGGGGATGGGGTGCGGGGGAGGGTGGAGGGGATGGGGTGCAGGGGAGGGTGGAGGGGATGGGGTGCGGGAACCGCGGTCCAGGGCCTCTCTCCTGGTCTGCCCTTAACAAGACCTGAGTGATCAAGAGCCGAGTGCCCAAGGGGCGGGTGGGTGTCCTCGCAGGGTGTTGTGAACACAGACTCGCCTCCCTGTTGCTCTGAGACCAACATCCAATATCAGATCGCGGGATGGTGGGATCGTGGATGAGGCCGCTCTCCCACACCACTCACCACCTTCAATACCCGCCGCCATAGGAACGGGCGCTCAAATAAATAGTGGTCGTGACATCGGCCGTCCACACTGAGGAACACCTTTGTACTGTGTGGCTCTACACTCGCTGTGTCCCATGGACAACAGAGCCATTTTTCCCTCTGCGGAGAGGGAAGCTCGCTGTGGATAGCGCCTTCCAGGGCCACAGACCGCGCTCCGCATCCACAGGCCTGACTTAAGCTTTCACCCTGCAGGCGGTGGTCGGGGATAAGGAGTACCTCCACTTCCAGCACCGGATGCCACCCGCGCGCGTGCGCTTGGTGGAGGTGGGCGGAGACGTGCAGCTGCATTCGGTGAATGTCTTCTGAGCCGAGGGCGGTGCCGTGGGGGAAGGACCGCAGAGTGGGGGGTGGGGGGTCTGTGGATGGCGAATAAAGTGTAGCTGTAGTTCCTGACTGTGTCTGTGTCCTTTATGTATAGCCGAAGAAACTGAGGCTCAGAGAAAAGCATAGGGACCCAGGGTCAAAGCGAGCCTCAACCTGCAAGCCAAGGAGGTAGCTGAGCATCTCCCAGGTGGTGGTTTTGGTGGGGGAAGGGTAAAAAAATAGTTTGTGTAGCCCAGGCTGGCCTCAAATGGCATTCCCTTGCCTCAGCTCTCAAATGCTGGCAGAGATGGGGGGGGGTGCGTCCCACATCAATTGTAACTATTTAGAAACTGTGTCTGTGTGGAGTATTTGTGCATGAGTGAAAAGGATGTCATTTTCCTTGGAGGTGTTGTTACAAGCAGTTGTGGGTGCTAAGAACCGAACTCAGGTCTAACACAAACAAGAGCATCAGCAAGCCGTTGTGTCCCGGGCGGCCTGCTGGCATTTGGAGGTACCGCTTTGTGACACTGTGTCATCTTTACAAAGGTCACCAAAATGCTTCCTTTTGAAAAGGGGGAAATGCTGGGCATGGTGGCTCATGCCTGTTGCAGAACTCTGGGGGCTGAGGCGAGCCTGGGATACTTCTGCCAAAAAACCGACAAAAACAAAATTTGAAAACTCAGAAAAGAGGAGTTTGTCTCTCTTATTTGGGCGTCCCAAACTTTCAGAGCCCCGGAGGCGCCTGGGCGGGCCTGGGCGGGCGGGGGTGGGCATCCCACTGGGTGGTACCCAGCTGGGAGCCGCGCCCAGCGTCGGGACAGGTCCCTACTCGCGCATCCCCGAGGCAGACGCGATGTCTTCAGCAGATGATACTCCGGGCCGGGCGGGGCGGCGCGGGCCGGGCTGGGTCCCCGTCGCGGCCGTGCGCCCCTGGGACACAGGTCCTGCGGTCCTGACCCGAGGATCCCGACCCCGGCCCTGCCATAGATCAGCGGTTTTGGCGACGGGGACCGGGTGACTGGCGCGGCCAGCCTGGGTTGATTTTCAGGCTCCGTCGGGGTGGCACCAGACGCGGTGCTTCTCACTGGAGACCAAGGAGAACTTGCTCCAAGCTGCCTCTCTTTCCAGAACATTCTTCTGGAGACACGCCCAAGAAGGACAGGCCGTAGGTTTGTGCCCAAGCCAAGAGCACAAGCGACAGCGCCCCCTAGCGGCCATCGTCCGCCTTGTCACCCGGATCAACGCGAGCACAGGAAACTCGCCTGCATCTCTGTGGCCTCAGTGGGGGGACCTGGGGGCAGGATCCCCAGGACTTTGTTCTTCCTCCACCCAGGGTATCTGCCCCTGGGATCTTCTGCTGGAGACCCCTCGCCTTGCCCGTGCCCTGAATACCCAGAGGCCGAGCTAAAGAGGGCGCCCCTAGTGGTAGAAATGAATTTCTGGACCCCCCTCCCCCCCGTCCACGGAGGCAGTGTTCTGAGTCAATTCTTTTTTTTTAAATTATTTTATTTTTATTTTTAAATTTAAATTAGAAAAAGGTTGCTTCACATGTCAATTCCAGGTCACTCTCCCTTTCCCTCCCCACCTCCCACGCCCTCCCACCAATCCCCCAATATCCCCTTATTTCCCCAGGGAGGGTGAGGCCCTCAATGGGGGTGTCCATAGTCTGTCATTTTATCCAGGGCAGGGCCTAGACCCTCCCCCAAGATTCCAGGGTGAGAGTGCATCTCTCATTGTTGGATGGGATGGGAGCCCAAAGACCATTTGTATACCCGCGATAAATGCTGATCTACTACCCAAGGCTCAATAGATTTCCTAGGCCTCCTCACTGATGCCCACATTCAGGGGATCTTGATCAGTCCCATGCTGGATTCCCAGGCATCAGCCTGGGATTCAAGAGTTAACCTTTGTCAGGTCAGCTGTTTCTGGGGTTAAACCAGCCCAGTCTTAACTCCTTTGATCATCAGTCCTCCCTCTCTGTTACTGGCTTTCTTGAGTTCAGCTCAGTGTTTAGCCATGGGAGTCTGTCTCTTCTTCCATCAGCCACTGAATGAAGGTTCTGTTTCCCAGACTCTCTGGCCATGGGATTGTAGGCGGGCACTCCCCAGATCTATGTCTAAATTCCATATATGAGAGAGTACATGCCATGTTTCTCTTTTTGTGACTGGGTTACCTCACTCAGGATGGTTTCTTCTAGTGCCATCCATTTGCCTGCAAATTTCAGGATTCCATTGTTTTTTTTTCTTCTGAATAGTACTCCATTGTGTAAATGTACCACACTTTTTCTATCCACTCTTCGGTTGAGGGGCATCTAGGTTGCTATTACAAATAATGTTGCTATGAACATAGTGCTGAGTCAATTCTTTATTTACAATTAAATTTATTTATTTATTTTGTTTTTCTAGACAGGGTTTCTCTGTGTTGCCCTGACTGTCCTGGAACTCGCTCTGTAGACCAGGCTGGCCTCGAACACACAGAGATCCACCTGCCTCTGCCTCCTGAGTGCTGGGAGTGCGTCTTCCTGTGTGCCTGGGTACACGTTTTGTGCAGGCATAAAGGTCGAGCTTGAAGTCAAGAATCTTCCTTGGGCTGGCCGGTGGGGGCTCACACCTTTAATCTCAGCACTCAGGACACAGAAGCAGGTGGATCTCTGTGAGTTCGAGGTCAGCCTGGTCTACAGAGCGAGTTCCAGGACAGTCAGGGCAAACAGAGAAACCCTGTCTCAAAAAACAAAAACCAAAACAAAACAAAAGGAATGTTCCTCTATGAGTCTTCAGTTTATTAATTGGATAGGTCTCAGAAAAACCTGATCTCTTTGCCGGGAGGGAAATCAGCTTCCTTTGAGGATCTGGTATCTATCTGCCTTTTAATAGGAGGCTTGGCAAACATGTCCATCTTTTATGTGGGTTCTGGAAACCAGTTCTCTGATTATCTTCATCATCTAGGTACCTTAATCCCTAAGCAATCGTCCATAGTCCTCAACGAATGAATTGCCATTTATTTATTGTTTTGGAGGCAGGGTTTCATTGTAGCCTCTGGCTGGTCTGGAACCTGCCACATAGATCAGTCTGGGATTGAACTCAGATGTGGGTGCTGGGAATAAAGGCGTGTGCCATCACACCTGGATCAACAAGTTGATTCTTATTTACTTGTGCTAAGTACTTAGTTTTAAGTGCTTTTGTGAAGATATCTCTCAGAGGGACTGCAAGGGTAGCTCAGTGGTTAGGAGCCTTTGGTGCTCTTGTAGATGACCTGAGTTGGTTCTTCCTCTGGAAGAACAGCCCCGGCTCTTAACCACTGAGCCATCTCTCCAGCTCCCATAAGAATAATTCTTTCGGGGCTGGAGAGATGGCTCAGAGGTTAAGAGCACTGACTGCTCTTCCAGAGGTCCTGAGTTCAAGTCCCAGGAACCACATTGGTGGCTCACAACCATCTGTAATGAGATCTGGTGCCCTCTTCTGGCGTGCAGACATACATGGAAGCAGGATGTTGTATTAATAAATAAATAAATCTTAAAAAAAGAATAATTCTTTCAAAATGATAACCCAAGCAGATGGGGTGGTTGCATAACTTTGATCCCAGCACTCAGGTAGTGGCGCACGCCTTTAATCCCAGCACTCGAGAGGCAGAGGCAGGCGGATCTCTGTGAGTTCGAGGCCAGCCTGGTCTACAGAGTGAGTTCCAGGACAGCCTCCAAAACAATACAGAGAAACCCTGTCTCGATAAACCAAAAAAAAAAAAAACAAAAAAAGCCAAAACAAAACAAAAAGATGGTTTCATGTATCCCCAAACTCACGCAGTTGAAGATGACCTTGAACTTCTGATCCTCCTGCCTCTACCACCTGAGTCCTGGCACTATAGGTGTGTGCCACCGTGCCCAGTTTTATTCAGTGATGGAGATAGAGCCTAGACTTTTATGCATGCCAGAAAGCAAGCGCTCTACCTACTTCGTCCCATTCCTAACCTCGAAGTAGTCCTTTTCAATCCCCCCTCACCCCTCCAGCCCCCCCCCCGCCCGCCTCGGTCTCTAGAGCACTGGGATTGTGGGTGTACACCACATTCAGCAAAATGTTGTAGATAACGCATTTTTTTTTTTTTGGTTTTTCGAGACAGGGTTTCTCTATGGCTTTGGAGGCTGTCCTGGAACTCACTTGGTAGTCAAGGCTGGTCTCGAACTCAGAGAGATCCGCCTGCCTCTGCCTCCCGAGTGCTGGGATTAAAGGCATGCGCCACCAACGCCCGGCCGATAACGCATATTTGGTCTGGCTTTCTCATCCTGCCTAAGGATGTATTGGTTATCTATTGCTGCATAACAAGCTGCCTGGAAACCTAGCCCCACTGATTCTCTTACTTGGTATCTGAGGTTAGGAATTTGGGGGCGGCTCCCTGGTTGGTGGCTTAGGACTGCTCATGCCAGTGGAACGTAGGGTCCTATAAAAGAGAGAGTGGCACACTTTGGATGGGGGACCAGTTCACCTCACTGCCTGTGGCTCACAAGCTAAGAATGAGTTTTCCAGGTTTAAATAGCTAGAGAGGAAAAAAAAATCAAAGAAGGCTCCCATTAATTGATACTGAAAATTATATGAATTCAAACTTTGGTGTCCACAAATAAAGTTTTATTGGCACTCAGCCACGCTCATTCTGTTGTGTTATCTAGTGGCTGGTATGGTGCTCTACCAGCGTTGCAACATTGTGGCATCGCCCGCAATGCCTCATGGGCTTGCATCACCCGAAGTGCCTCGCACACTCAAGCCAAGCCCTATACAGAGAAGGCGCACAGCCTTCCGAAGACAGGGTTTCTCTGTGGCTTTGGAGGCTGTCTTGGAACTAGCTCTTGTAGACCAGGCTGGTCTCGATCTCACAGAGATCCATAAAATTATTTTTATTTTATGAATATTAGTGTTTCACCTGCATGTATGTCTGTCTGTGTGAGGGCATCGGATCTTCTAGAACTGGAGTTGCTATGTGGGTGCTGGGAATTGAACCTGGGTCCTTTGGAAGAGCAGCCAGTATCATCTTTTTGGATCTGATTTCACTCCAGCGGAGAGAACTAGGCCCCCAGCCTGGCTCTAAATCCTCCCTGCCTTCCTCCTGTGTTCTGCTTCACCACACAGATGGCAACAACATGTGCTACTGTAAATAAAACAACTACACTTTAAAGTCAGTATGTGTGCGTCTGCCGCATGGCGCATACAGAAGTCGGGACAGCCTCCAGGAGTTGGCTCTCTGCAACACTTGGGGATCAAGTTCAAGTAATCAGGCTTGGCAGCTGACACCTGATCCATCTCACTGACCCTGATTATATTTTCTGAGACGTGAATGGCTGGCAGGGGAGCCCCGGAGAGCTGCCTGCATGCCTTCTCTCCGTGTTGGGCGGGCGGGCATGTGCAGCCGAGCTCAGCTTGTGGGGTGTTCGCGGGGTCTGAGTTCAGATCCTCCTGCTTTCCCCGAAGTAATTCTACCTGATAAATTCTCTCCCCAGCCTCCCTAGTCTTTTTATTTTAAGGGTTTTGTTGTTGTTGTTTGAGGCAGATCTCTGAGTTCGAGGCCAGCCTGGTCTACAAAGTCAGATCCAGGACAGCCAGGGCTACACAGAGAAAACCTGTCTTAAAAACAACGAAAACAGAAAAAGATGATTTCTCTTTCTGGAGACAGTGTCTCTCTATGAGCCAATGGAATGATTTATTAGCTGGTCGGCAACTACACTGGGGGTTCAGGATCCCAGTGTAACCCTGAACCTCTTTCAGGGTGAGCTTTTAAGCACAAAGACCTTATCCTGGGATGACATGCTTCAGTTAACAAGAAGTTAGGCAGGAGTGGAACTCCAGAAGCCAAAAACCAAGGTTAGTACATTAGAGGATTCCCAAGACTATAGACACTGGTGGATGAGGTCTTTGTTTCCATTTTGTCAAGCAGTGCTGTCTGTGTGCTGAGTTTATGGCCAGAATGGTACTCCCATCATGGCGTCAGTGGTGCTAAGGTCTGGAGCCCTGTGACCGTCCCCACTGGTCTTAGTGAACGAGTCAAATTGTGAACTCATCCTGTTCTACAGAGGTGTAGTTGGTCCTAAGGACCATTAATTTTACTAAAATGGCCGGGCGGTGGTGGCACACGCCTTTAATCCCAGCACTCGGGAGGCAGAGGCAGGCGGATCTCTGTGAGTTCGAGGTCAGGCTGGACCGACAGCCTCCAAAACAATACAGAGAAACCCTGTCTCGTAAAACCCCAAAAAATTTTTACTGAAATGATACATAATTGGCCATGTAGTTTAAGATGCCGGGCTTCACTCTTAATCCAGTCAGAAGGAGAACTAAAGGTCCAGTCATTGCTGATAGCAGAGTGGTTAGCCAGGGGGACCCAGAGAGCAGACACTGATGCCAATCATCTGATTTATGTTTTTGTCTCTTGCTCTTTTTTTTTTCCAGACAGGGTTTCTCTGTATTGTTTTGGAGGCTGTCCTGGAACTCTCTCTGTAGACCAGGCTGGCCTCGAACTCACAGAGATCCACCTACCTCTGCCTCCCGAGTGCTGGGATTAAAGGCATGCACCACCAACACCCAGCTGTCTCTTGCTCTTTTTGAGTTTGTTTTTTCTTTCCAACCATGGAAAGATCAATATTATTAGCAAAGAAACAACAGGTTTTTTCCCCAAAAGCCAAACATAGTTTCCTTTATCTCCTGAGAAGCAAATCTAAGCCTCTCTGATTTTTTTCTATTCCTTTTTAAAAATTTAAATTAGAAACAAGTTTGCTTCACATGTCAATCCCAGTTCCCTCTCCTTCCTCTCCTCCCCTGCTCCCCACCAGGCCCTCCAGCCCCCTACCCAATCCCTACTCCGTTCCCCAGGGAGGGTGAGGCCCATGGGTGATTTTCAGAGTCTGTCATTTCAATCAGGGCAGGGTCTAGGCCCTCCCCAAAGAGTCCAGGCTGAGAGAGCATCCCTCATTGTGGGATGGGCAGCCAATGTCCATTTGTATGCCTAGGATAAATACTGATCTACTGCCCAAGGCTTAGGTAGGGCCTTGGGTAGTAGATCAGGATTTTATCCCTTCTAAACACAATCTCATAGCTGGGTAAGTCTTTCCCTGCATGGGGTGCAGTGGGCCCCCAAAAAAGGAAGGAGGCCCATCCACCCTTTGCTGGACTCTTAGGCCTCCTCACTGACACCCACATTCAGGGGGTCGCCTCTCTGATTTTGTAGGACATTTCTGTAGGGGAATCTATCGTTTTAATGAAGGAACAGAATCTTCTAATACCTCTGTGTCTGGTCAACACGTCTACTCAGTATAGGAAGCATGAGTACATGCTCACTAAGGAGTCTCAGGGGCCCAGTGATATCGTTGTTGTTCATATGAATTACCTTACAAGGCAGAACAGCAGGCATCAGAATAAGGGTACAAGCCTGGGTTAAAGGTTTTGGATATTACACAAGTCCTCTAATGTTTGTTTGGGCTGTCCCTGGTCACAGGGAGTTTTGTTGGTCCGACAGTCTGCTTAGTTCCTAGTCCCACGTAGTACAGGGGCCAGGTGTCTAAGCATGACCACAATCCTGGCCAGTTTCTGTCTGGGTCCCTTCCTGGGGCAGAGACTCTGCTTCTCCAGGTTTTTCCTGTTTCCCAAAGGCCAAAATCTTTTAAAGGAATTTTTCAGGAAGCCTCAGTTTTACAACCCCAGTTTTTACAATGGAAACTCCCTTGTTTCTGGCAAGTAGGGGCCCAGCAGTAGAGCATGTGTAGAATTGTAGACTCTGAATTCCTACCTCGGAAGGTCAACTCCTACATCTTTCTCCATACAACCAGACACTTAACCGGGGCATCAGTGAACAAAAGTTAAGGAGTATGGGTTGCTGGTCTGTAGTCACGCTAGCTAATACCTTCCCTGTATCTGTCTTCCTCAGTTCCCAGTCCAGGCTGAGGGCAGTGGAGGTTGGGCCATGACCCTGCATTCATACCCATAATGCAGGGAATGGAAGGGTCCGGGGCCAATGGAACTTTAATTTCAGTGGGTCCATAGTCCGAGACGGTCCATTTGGCAGCGACCTCTGTGGCTTCCACTCTCTTGACGTGGGTATGGTGGATCCGTGATGTGATGCCAGCTACCGTCACAGCCATGGCGGAGAGAGTCAGCTTGTAGGGCCCCTTCCAGGCTACTTCCAGCGCCACTTTGGCTGCCTGCCTGACGCAGACAGTGTCACTGGGCTAGAACAAGAGGAAACCGGTGGTGGAATCGGAGGTCGGCTGTGTCTCTCAGAAAGCTTACTAAATAGCCTGCATGGAGGGCTGGAGGGCCTGTAGTGATCTGAGAAAGGATGGTTAGAGACTTCTGCCTGCCGACTGCGGGACTCTGAGCCTGGGAAGCAGAGGGGGAGGTCTTCCAAACCCAATCTCACAGCTGGCTAAGTCTTTCCCTATATGGAGTGCAGTGGGCCCAAAGCTAAGGAAGGAGGCCCATCCACCCTCTGCTGGACTCCAATGAGGGTTCTGTTAGCTTCTTTTAACATCCTGTTTATTCTTTTACCTGCCAGAAACTCTGAGGTCTAGGTCACAGTGAAGTTTTTTGTATCTGTTTAAAGCTTAGGTTTTGAGAGGTTTTGGCTATGAAAGCCGGGCACAGTCAGATCCCATTGCTGGGGAAGCCAAATCAGGGGACCTGTTTCTGGAGGAGCTGAACTGTTTGAACACTTGAAACTGTTCTGGGAAGTGAATGTTTCTGCCCACCTGGTGAGTCCCTGTGCCATGGTGGAGTTAGTTTTCCCGGGGTAAGAGGACAGCCAAGTTGACAGTGGTGAGTTCCTCAAACTGAACCCAAAGGTAGGTCAGGAGTAGCAACCACATCATGGGGTATAGGTATAGGGAGTAGAAGATCTTGACTCAGAGGGTTTTTTTGTTTGTTTGTTTGTTTTCCTTTCTTTCTTTTTTTAAAGATTTATTTATTATGTATACAGTGTTCTACATGGGGTATAGTGAATACAAGATCTTGACCCTGAATAACTTGGTTTTTTTTTTTGTTGTTGGTTTTTTGTTTGTTTGTTTGTTTGTTTTTCGAGACAGGGTTTCTCTGTGGCTTTGGAGGCTGTCCTGGAACTCACTTGGTAGTCCAGCTGGTCTTGAACTCACAGAGATCCACCTGCCTCTGCTTCCCGAGTGCTGGGATTAAAGGCGTGCGCCACCAACGCCCGGCGGTATTTTTTGTTTGTTTGTTTCTTTTTTGTCTTTTCTTTCTTTAAATATTTATTTATTGTACACAGTGTTCTGCCTGCATGTATGTCCACAGGCCAGAAGAGGGCACCAGGTCTCATTACAGATGGTTGTGATCTACCGTGTGGTTGCTGGAATTGAACCCAGGACCTTTGGAAGAGCAGTCAGTGCTCTTAACCTCTGAGCCATCTCTCCAGCCTAGCTTTTTTGTTTTTCAAGACAGGGTTGCTCTGTGTCACAGCCCTAGCCATCCTGGAACTGGCTCTGTAGGCCAGGCTGGCCTCAAACTCACAGAGATCTGCCCACTGCTGTCTCCTGAGTACTGGGATTAAAGGTGTGCGCCACCACCGATTTTTTTTTCCAAAAGTTTTTTGGGTCAACTCTCCTCTGCCAATGGGAGGCTGAAGAATGCATCTTTCAGGTCCAAGATAGTATGCACCTGATTCTCTGGAAGAGTCGGGCTCATGAGAATCAGAGGTCCCAGGTTTCTTCATAGGCGGGAGAGCTGTATTCCAGGGTTACTGGCAGGGTTCCAGGACGCCTGTCCCTTCAAGCCAGGCAGTGTGGACTGCAATCTCCCCTTTGTGTCCAGGGTCACTGGGTATTGTTTAATCTCCGTGAGAGGAGCCAATCTGGTTAGCTGAACAATTTTAGGAGCTTGGTGTTGGGCTGGGGGAAAGGGACTGGATTCTGTCCACGCCCATGGGAATCTTTGTCATCAGTCTGAGAGATAGTCGAACTGTATCCTTTGATTGGAGACAGAACTTCCAGCTGGGAGATAGTCTTCTGAAAGAGGTGAGACACCCAACTTTTTCTGGGTAACTGAATTTCCAACTGTGTCTCATCGTCAGAGACGATGACTGTGACTTTCGGTTCAAACAAAGGTCTCTGTTGTTAAACGCCTTCAAGCTACCTACAGTCACTGCGACCTACTCCCGCCTTTAAATCATCTTTTTAACTTTTTTCTAATATCTGGGGCCGACTGGGTGACAAAGGACATCTTTTTAGTACCCATCTCTAATCCTTTTTTTTTGGTTTGTTTTTA